>NC_079895.1:20769517-21048125 GCF_024868665.1 Triplophysa rosa
TTATTTATTTTTAGAAAATCATAATTTAGATTATTAATAACAGTGCATCAAGACACAACATTACATACATTATCAATGCAACTTCGGTACCTGAAATGGCAGAATGTCCTAAGAGCACCAGCTGTGCAATGGTGCTTCAACGGTTGTCCATCCAGCAATTTGGCCATGTCGTAAATCATTATCACAAACACACTGGTTTTGATGGCCACAGAGTGCCGCTATCATACATCTGTGTGCCATATTTAACATTCAGTATTTTTAACTGAGTAGCGCTGTATTTCCTGGATATCTCCCCAGTCTTTAGGGACGCCGCTGCTGATGGATAAGTTATGCAATCGGCACACAGAAGTCTGGAAAAAGCTTTTTCAAGTAAATACATCTGATGCTGCACATGTCTAGTCTCACTTCTTTCTGCGCCACTGCCTGTAAACGAGAGGGCTAGATCATCTGATCGGAGAGCAGCTACAGGGTGTAGACTGAGGCTCTGACCTATATCACTGACTGTGGATCTGTCCTCCTGAGGTCCAGCAGCCTCAGTTTTAATAGATGTGGCTCCGTATGTCACCCAGACTTGAGAGCTTCAAACCCACAGAATTTCCAACGTTTCTCCAACGTCGCACCCACGCCACTGAACTCCTGCTTGAACATGTTGGGCAGACGCACCATTAGCCTCTCGAGTTCACTGGCTGAGATCTAAAGAACAGGACACGGACCAAGCTTTATGACATCATTGCTTCTTTACTTTAAAAAATATTGTGCATGAACAGACAGAGAACACTGTAAAGAGCACCTGCCAATTGAATCATTTTCTCAATGATTTAGTCAATTTAGAAGTTATTTAAAGACATGTTTTGTGAGTGTTTTAAATCAACAAATTCACTTAATCAATAACTGACTGATTTGCAATACTGCTCATTATTAATTGAGGGCTTATATTAACATATTTTTAAATGATTATACCACTCGCATTTGCAAATATGAATAAATTTTGTGAATTTAGAGCTACTTGTTTGTATATCCTCAAGATATAACTTCAAGGGATAGATCACTTTCTTCTGCAGAGCACAAAAGAAGAAAAATGTTGGTAACCGAACAACGGAAGTACACATTGACTTCTGTTGTAGAAGAGTAAAAATATATTATATCTTCTTTTGTGTTCTGCCGAAGAAAGAAAGTCATACAGGTTTGAAATGACAAGAATAAGTAAATGATGACAGAATTTTCATTTTTGGGTGAACTATGCTTTTAAGCTATAATTTGATATTAAGCATCTCGTGACATTATTTAATATGCAGTTTTCTATGTTGACATCTTCACATCACATCTCCTTTGAGAGAATGCCTTAATTATTTACATGTAAAAATTGCATTTTATTACATTTTCAGTACATGCAACCTGATGTAAGTAATAAGATAGGGGATGAAAAGTAGGGGGGTAATGGCACTGCTCATTACACATTTGCATTTGGTCTTTGTTAGCTCCATTTTGCTATTGGGTTTGCCACTGTCAGTGCTGCTTCAACCTGGGTGTGAACATCTGCTATTGTACTGGCAAACATGCAACAATTGCTGTTTCTAATCTTGTGTTCGTCCCATGATGTGTCTTGATTCATAAAATTACCTTTGTATCAAGTCTCTGGATGTAAGACCACAGATATTCAATGTTGGCTCCAAACGGGTGAACGTGAAGGAAGGTTGATATGATTCCTGTGTGGTGAGACAGACAATTGAATAGGCTTGAGACTGAACATACTTTGCCACATTTGCCTCTGACTTGTAGGCAAGGCAAAAGATGCAGCCTGCAGTCATAAATATACCACTTGGAGCAAACGCACCAGCCCTCCCCCATTTAAGCTGATTACTTTGGAGAGGCCCTGTGAAGGTAAAGCACTGATGCAGAAGCAGAAAATATAGTGCCTTGCCTGAAGGGCCCGAGCCGATATTTATTTCCTTGATTTATATGCCATAGCAATGCCAATTACGAAAGAACCTAATTCAATTCCCACTGCAAGACCTACTTTCAGCGCCACGTTTCTAAACAGGAAAGGGGAGTTTTCAAGATGTCTGCTCTGATTTAGAAATTCAAAACAAAACCTGCACTGGCCATACAAGAATAATTTGAAGTAGTTTTTACATACTCATTAGAGCAATGTAACCACACAACGTAACGCAAAGGTTGTTTCATTCCTAGGGGAAACACATAATGCTACAAATGTATACGTTGTAATGCACTGTAAATTGCTTTGGATAAAAGCTTCTGCCAAATGCATAAATGTAAAACTGTTTTTAAAGCTGTCAGTCCAAAAACTAACAAACAATGAAGAAAGATTACGCAAAAATGTTTGATGTTAGCTAATAGCTAGCAGTGTACTACAGAGCAATGCCTGGAGACTAAACCAATTTATGTTCTACCAATACATCCTCACTCCCGACTCCTCACATATTTACGCTTGGTCAGCACCCTTCGGCATCACTTTTGAACGTGCAGGGTACCCCTTTCCCAGCCAACATTTGTATGTGGGCCCCATGTGGGTTATATCTGGGCGACATGGGCTCCACATGGGCATGGGCTAAAAAAGGGCAAAATATATGGGCCCCATGTGGGATTACAAATGTGGGGCCCATATAGGTTTGCCCTTATGGGACCTTTATGGGCTGCATGTGGGCACACAGATTTTATGCTTAAAATACATACTATGCCTTTAAACTCCTTTAAATGCGTACATTTGAACATTGGTATGTGGGCCCCATATGGGTTTTATCTGGGCGATATGGGCTCCACATGGGCATAGGTTTAAGATGGGCAAAACATATGGGCCCCGTGTGGGATACCAATATGGGTCCCACATAGCTTTGCCCATATGAGACCTTCTTGGGCTCTTCATGCTTAAAATACATTATGCATTTGAACTTTTTAAATTCTTATATTTGGTTGATAATCCTTTTAACATCATGTTTTACAAGAATAAGAATAGTCCAAAGTTTGTATTTTGGCCCCTGTTATGTGAACACATTTTAAAATCATGCACATGATTAGGAAAGGCTAAATGTTATTTAGAAAAATTTCAGCAAGCTTTTAATTATTTTATATTTCTTACTATTGATATGATATTAATTGGAGACTAAATATTCTATTCTATTCTATTAAATATTCTATTTTATTCTATAAGTAGATCCTAAGTCACTGAAATCTTTTGAAAATGTAAACGTTGTTGTGCTTTCCATCCAAACAAACTGTAGCTGCTCTGTGTTTATTGTGCAGTCTCGCCCTCCACAGTACTGTGGCGCTGTTGGCCCATTGTCGCAGCGTCAATTGCATGTGGCGCTTTTGTTGGAATGAGTGTTTAACTTTTTCTAGCTCTGTGCAGACCTTTAACTTATGACAAAAAGCATACGGCATTAGAACAGCATTTCTAAAGCATACAGAACAGTCAGTTCACAAGTAGCTCTCACTGTTAGGGATGCACCGAATGTTCGGCCGAAAATAGCAAAAAAACCAAGTTCGGTGTTCGGCCGAATGTGTGAAATGGCCGAATAAATTTTACTGAACATGACTCGTGATACGATCAAGCAGTAACCAGCGCAGAGAGAGAGAGAAACGCGTGTGCTTTATTACTGCCGCAAACATTTTGGCAGTGTGCGTGCGTGCGCGTGTGGAACATTTATAAAGTGTCAGAGAAAGACACAGCACGGGACTTGCCGCACGGAAGTAAATTTCCGAATGAAAGCGTCTTTACCGGTCGGTAACTTTACTTCAGACGGAAGCGGGCTGTCTGACAGTAGCCCCGCCACTCACGACATCCTTTGACATCATGCAGTCGTCGCGTGCACACAGTTCCCTGTACTAAACAACTTGTCAAAGTATGTTCTGTGCATCTCGGCCACGAGACACGAGTGCACCTTCTGAGAGAACAGTCAGCTTTTGTGGGCGGAGTTTGGAGGAGAGACGTGAACTGAAATGGTTGTCAGTCAGCATCAGTCAGAATTGCGTGCATTGGATGTTTTTTTCTCTCAAATCATTTTGCAATGTAGCCTATAACAACCCAACAGTTTTAGTTTATTCGTATTTTTAGCTTATAGGCCTAATGTGGAATGACAGTTTTTAATGAACTGTTTTGTTGTAGGGGTACAGAGTAGGGCTGCAGCTATCGATTATTTTAGTAATCGAGTATTCTACTGATTTTCCATCGATTCATCGGGTATTCGGATAATAAGTACGTTTTCTTTATTAAAGAGCAATACTAAATATACAAGAGAAAATAAGACGGGTCTCTTAAAATGCACAACTAATTTGTTTCCTTTTTAGAAAAATTTACATATTTATTGCTGAAATTGCATAAATTCATATCTGTGAAAACTAAACCCATTTACTACATTCCATTGCCATATTACATTCAAAATGCAATATAGGCATAATACAAATGTATAAATATGAAACATTAATAAAAATAGAAAGAATAATTTCAAAGGTAAACAACTAACTTCAGCTTATGCATGATGCATTTAGTTTATCTAAATTAGTTTTAGTTTCTTTTTTTAATATTAAATAGTAATATATTTGTCCACATAAAAATACCGAGTTAATCTGACTTTTATTTTGGCAGGTCGTCGGAAGACACTTATTTTTTAGGGCGTTAGCTTCACTCAGTAAAATGTTCTGAAATAAACTCTCAGAGAGCAACTCTGGAGATTAAGTTCATGTCCTCATTCAGCGCAGACAAATTCATGAGCATCACGCGTGTAGCACGTTAAACTGTGCAGTTCATTCACTCAGACACGCAGAACAGACAGATGATGTGTAAATAACAGGATTCGGCGTCCACAAGTCCGCATGTAGTTTCATGGACTTAATGCAGCCGGAAAACAAGTTTCACTCGCAAAATAGACTAAAACCAAGTAAAATAGCAGTTCACCATTTCAATAAGCGATCACTTATTTATCAGCATGAGACATGCGTGTGAACAGACTAAAATGCGTTTGTCTCGCGGTGAATGCGTGAGACTTGAGAGCCCTGTAACATGTACAGAGTTTAGCGGGCTGTGTGTTAGTAATAAGGGTCCGCGGGGAAACGCAGTGCTCCGTGTACTGTAGTTAAATGGATTAAACGAGGCTTCGAGGCAACACAAATTGCCTCGATGATTTTTGTATTCTAATAACTCGAGTTACTCGAGGAATCGTTTCAGCCCTAGTACAGAGTAATTTACCTTACATTCTTTTAGCAGTCAGTTATAGGCCTAATTAATAGCTATTCATGAAGAGAGAGGTCTCAATTTTTTGTTTGAATTTACTTTGTTTCGCTCAATTTTATATCAAGTTGTATTGTATTTTATTGAAAAGCAAGACAAATTACAAGAAGCACATTTTGACTTCAGTTTGTGCAATAGTGAAAAAAAGGCTTAATAAATAGAAGAAATGCAAAAAAACGTGTTCAGTATATTCAGCCTTCAGCCAAGAGTTTCACATCATGTTCGGCTTCGGCCAAGAATTTTCGTTTCGGTGCATCCCCACTCACTGTGCTTTGATGTCATACGCCGATCCGTCTGCGATCAAACAACTGTCTGTGGCACGAGGCGGTACGAGTTTTCACCGGTGTTCAGCTCGCCCGAGGCCCTTTTCACATGACGTCACGCATCTTCTGAAGCATTGTTTACTTACTTCCGCCAGCTCTACTTCTCTGCGGGAGATGTAATGTTATCTCTTTTACTTGTTTATTAGTGAAGGTTCAGCAGTTATTTTTTCCTCACGACACGATCAAAACTTGTTTTTTACCAGCAGCTTGCATCCATTGTGTTGCATTACTGCCCTCTGCTGGTGATCTTCAACTTCTCTATTTAGTCAAGTCATATTCTTGCTATAAGTCCTGGTAGCTAGATTCCAGTTTCCATACCTGCATTTTACTGAGAAATCTCCGGTATGATGGCGAACCGGAACTTGGAATACACTACTTTGCGAAACAGACGTCATTGTGAAAACTGTCTCTCGACTGTCCCATTGGAGGTAAGTAAAGTCAAAATATATAAATAACTTAAATACACTAACTATATACTATCTATATAAATGTATACTGATACTCTGACACGTCTAATTGCATAGCCGTTTTTGGCTGTTTAAAGTAAACCGTTTATTTACACAGTGTAGACAGCGCTCGTTTATGCCGAGATGCTAACGAATATAAATTAATGATGAAGCTTGTGGGGCTAACGTTAAATGGGTAACGTTAGTGTAAAATGACAAACAATGACTTTTAGCCACGTTTAGCTATTATATTTTATCATATTCAGTTTTGTTTTTATCCCTTTTCCACAGAATTTTCTGTATTTTCCAGTTGAGCAGACCAAAAAGTAAGTATTATATTTATTATGCTATTTTTATTATTATGTTATTTGTTATATTTGCACATGTAAAAATACTCATTGACAATGAAAAAGTCTGAATAAAGTTGATTATTACAGTTGTTGCTATAAAAGCCTATTGTACTCCTTAACCATAGACCAAAGCAGTGACTACCAGGAATTGTAATATTTTGTTTATTGTTACATTTGTAAACCAATTTATGATTTTGTGATGCTAAATGACTAAATGTAATGTTTTATGAGACGTTATCTAAATCCCTCATTTTTTGTCTCCATGTCTTATTCCCAGGGACACCCAAGGCCAACAGACCCAGCTCCAGCCCACCCTGATGCTCATCCTTGCACTGCCTGGGACACCTAAGGCCAACAGCTGCAGCTCCTGTTCTCTTTTTGCCATAAATACATATCTACTTTAGCACTACAAAATTGTGAAATGTACTATAGAAATAATTTTGAATTTGCCTACATGGATCCTCACACCACCTGGTAATAGCAGGAAATCCATTTGGAGAGAACATCATTGTTTTTTTTCTTGCTCGCAAGGATTTGCTTTTTGGCAAATTACAACTTTACCATTGGTGTAGGTCTTGTTATGAGACATTACGTTTTTGCTGGACTTTTTTACTATTGTACATTTGTACAAAATACCTGAAATATTTCTTTATTTATATTTAAAGTTAAGTCAAATTATTTGGTTAGTTTTGTTAAGATTAAAACTTTTAATTTATAACAATATCACCAATACAATATTAATTATACGTTTGATTTCATGAATTTAGAATTGTAATGTACAATATTGACTATTCTGTGAATATTTATTCAATGTAAATTGTTGTTGTTTATCAATAAACTGTTTGCTTTGTATTTGGTTTTAGTATTTCTGCTCATTAAAATATTATGAATAGCAAATATAAACTGTGAAATGGTGCCTTGAAGCACACAAGATGGTCTGGTTCCAGACCATTTTAATAAAAGGGATCCCCAAGAAGCCTTGAGGGTTCCTCAGAGAACTGCCCTTCGTGAAGCGGTGCCTTGAGTTTCCCCTGAGGGTTAGGCCGCCGTGGCAATGTGAAGAACCCCAAATGGTTCCTCAAAGAACCTTTAATTTTTACAGTGTGCAGCCATTAGGTTAGAGTGAAGGCTGTGTGGTCTTCTCCGGGTGAGGGCCAATGAAGAGCCTGGCACAGAACAGCTCCCTAGAGTCCCTTCTAAGGGATCATCATCCAAAAACATGACAGAGAAGCAGAGGTGTTGACTTGCTCTGCACCGAACAGCTGTAGCTGCTCAGCCCTTACCCCCTCTTCCTTTCCCGGCTTGTTATACCGACTCAAACATGGACGGGACAGACTTTCATCAACTCTTTGTCTGCTAGTTGTTTCGTTTGTGACAAATCAAACCATTTACATGAACAAATTCTTGTTTACCTCCAGTAAACAATACTTTTTTACGTTTATTTTTTATGTTTTAGTGGATTTTTCTTAGTTAAAATACAGGCTATAGGTCAAACAAACAGCATTTGTTTTGAGTCTAAATGACAATGAACTGGCACACCTCGTTTGTAAATGAACAAGGCATCTCATTTGTAAACCAAGCAGTCAAGAGATTAATGTTTGCCACCCCATTTACTTCAGAAGCAAGACGGTCAATTTTGTTCTCACTAAGGGGAGAAAGGGTACATTTACATGAATGTATTTGATAGACACCTTTATCCAAAGCAACTTACAGTGCATTTAAGCCATACATTTTTATGAGTATGTGTGTTCCCAGGAAACTGAAACCATGACCTTTCCTAATGTAATGCCCTACCAATTGATCAACAAGAACCCCTGGCATAAGATTGAATGAATGTGTAAGTGACCATACTGTAAATATTTTTTGCTGTCCTAAGTTTTTAAGCACAATAAATTGACTTAACTTATTTTACCTTAAAATACTTAAGATTAAATGACTTGTAAAGCCATTGATTTTGATCTTAGTTTTGTTATTTAAATATGCTTTTATTAAAGTTTTACCAATTTGCTATATGCTTTTGTCATTTTATAATGTTTTGTTTTTGTGTGTTGCTATATAAGATTAATTAATTTATAGTTTTATTTTACTTTTTGTTTATTATTATATTTTTAGTGTTTCAAATTTATTTCAATTAATTTTTGAAGCAACATTTCAATTTTTCCTTTAGTTGACAAAATGGACGGGGAAAATGATAGATGTGCTTTTTCGTCATTTGTGGGAGAACACTTATGATGCTTTTTGTAGACACACTCGAATTAAACAGCCTAATTAGTTTGTTAATGGAAATTCTCAGTTGAGTGAGCAATTCGATGATTCACCAATATCACAAAATTACATGTGTCATCCACTGGCATGATACCTTGACTTCAAAGAGTCACATAATTAAATCTAAAAAAAATTGTCGATTGATAAAAGATTCGAGTCACTATGATGAATCAAAATCCTTACCATTATTGTCTACAGCTTGCCTGTCTGTTAAACCCCCCTTAATGCAAGCTCAAGATGTTTTATAGATCAAGCAGAGTCAAAATAATTACCAAGCAGAAGAGCCTCTTTTTCTGATCTCAAGGGACCCCAAATGGTTGCATCATTATTCTTCTCTCGATGGTTGTAGTGTGCTGCTGTCCCGTTTACTACCTGTATACATACATACCAAAGAAAAACACAACATAAGCTTAAAATTGAAGCATTGTTGCATTAAGCATGTGTCTAATGCATACACTGTATTCATTACTGTATACTGTATAAGCAAGTTTCCCGTTAGGTGACCTCAGGAATAAAACACCTGGACATGTTCAGTAGATTACCATGAGAATTTGTAGATTTTTTCATGCCAAGTGCATTTTTATTATTGGGCACCTCTATGCTTTTCTCAATGCAAATAGAGAAATAAACCAGGGCAAATATTATGGGTGCATCTACTAAACCGCTTCACCCATTTACAGATATTAAAGCAAAAAGTGCATTCCTTCAGCAAGTGCAACTAACAAGTTTTTGTGTCTTTTTATTTTATTTTTTAATTCATATTTTATTATACAATAGAGTGCTGTTTAACAAATGTCAGTGCCTGGTACAGTTAATGTTATGCTGTAGAGTAAATAGATTTTTTAAAATAATTTATATTTTTGATTCATGTTTGTGTTTACGGTCTATTGTGGAGTTATTCATCTGATGATTGAGAAGAACATTATCATAAATCTATAATCACTCTCTCAGAGGCAATACTGTCGGACGTAGCTAATATATAATTGTATAATGTAAAATAAAATACAAACATAAAATATACATCAAATATTTGGCTCACTAAGCACTGAATGTAAAGAAGAAACAACTTGAAATCTTAAAGAGTCTAAACCAAAATTACAAACTGAATATAATGTAAAACAGGAAACAGATCCCTTTCTGTCGGTCTCTCGACGTTGTCAAGACAGAATGGGGTTTGAATTTGAGAACCTATCATCTCTGATTGTACTTTTAAAAGGTCAATGATCTTGGCGAATGGCATGTGCTCGAGGCAGCGTTAGGCCCGATTCACATTTCGCGTCTTTTCCGCGCGCATATTCGTTATTTTAAATGTAGACGCTCGGCAGCCGCGTGGAAATAGGGGGCGACTCGCTCTTTTTTTCAGGAGTGTCAGCGCCGCATCGAGATGAAAAAATCTCAACTTTTCAGAAAGGCGCAAGCGCACCGCAGGTTATGTGACAACAACAAACCAGCCAATATAGACAAGCTCAATGAAGATGGAGACACAGATGATCACAGCATAACTAAATTTAGTAGCAGAGTTATTGAAAGGTATTTTCATTGCATATAATCCATATATCCTATGTTTATACCTCCTCGTCTCAATGGCTATCGTGGCCCATGGTTGCTTAGCGACGACAGACGCCAGGAGAGCACAAGTCCAGGCGCTTTGGAAAAAAAGGAGAACGCAGTGCAGCTCACGTTTTCCGCGCGGTTTTAGACGCGAAATGTGAATCGAACCTTATGACGGCATTATAATGCCAAAAAGAATGGCAAAAAGAAACGAGAGCAATGCTGATGCTGGGTGCACACGTCAAATAACTTCCGCGAGAGGACAACGGATCTAGATGTGAGGAAACGAGTCTTTACGAAGGTCGTGGAAGCCACCCTCCTTCCCCTCAGGGAAGGAGGTGTGCGGGTACTAAACTATCTCGACGACTGGCTCAGTTTGGCGCACTCTCGAGATCTGTTGTGTACACACAGGGACCTGCTGCTCCGGCACCTAGATCGGTGGGGCTACAGGTCAACTGAGAAGAGCAAGCTCTCCCCGGTGCAGAGCATCCTCTTTCTCGGTAGGGAACTCGACTCTGTCCTCATGAGCGGCCCCGCTCACCCCCCGCGGGGGGCGCGAGACCCGCGACGAGGAAGCCCGCTCCCACGCGGCCTCCCAGAGGCAGTGCGACTGACTACAGAGCACGCCCGATCAGTGTTGAACTGCCTGAAGCTTTCAGACAGTCAGCGGTCCCCCTGAAACAATTTCAGAGGCTCCTGGGATACATGGCATCCTCGGCGGGGGTGGTCCCCCTAGGGTCGATGCACATACGACCGCTCCAACACTGGCTACAGAGTCAAGTTCCTTGGAGAGCGTGGCACACCGGCAGCAGGTGTATGGTCACACGCTTTTCTGCCGACACACCCTAATCCCCTGGTCTCCATGACCTCCTTGGGGTTGGGGTGCCGTGTGCAACGGGCAAGCAGTGTCGGGGCGGTCGACGGGCCCCCGCCTGCATTGGCATTTCAACTGCCTAGAGTTGATGGTTGTGCTACTTGCATTGAGGAGGCTACTACATCTCGTGCATGGCAAGCACGTGCTGGTCCGGTCGGACAGCACAGCTGCTGTGGCGTATATCATTGGTTTCGCTCACGGCAGCTAACATGACTCGCCCGGCTCCTCCTCCTCTGGAGTCAGCAGGTGATCAGTTCCCTGCGAGCCACACACATCCCAGGCGTCCTGAACCAGACAGCTGATGCGCTCTCTCGTCAGTTGACGCCTCGCGGAGAGTGGCGATTCCATCCCCGTGCAGCCGGCTCATTTGGGAGAGGTTCGGCCAGGCACAGGTGGTCCTGTTGCCTCCCCGGACTCCACCCATTGTCCGCTTTGGTACCAAACAGAGTCTGGCGCACTGGATCGTGGATGCCCTCATTAAGGCATACCGATCTCTTTCGCCCCTGCCCGTTGGGGGTGAGGACACCCCTCGTGGGCACTGGCTCAGGGCGCCTCTCTGGCAGACATCTGCAGAGCTGCGGGTTGGGCTAT
The DNA here is from genome assembly GCF_024868665.1 of Triplophysa rosa. Lineage (NCBI taxonomy): Eukaryota > Metazoa > Chordata > Actinopteri > Cypriniformes > Nemacheilidae > Triplophysa > Triplophysa rosa. The sequence continues at coordinate 20,781,163 of NC_079895.1, forward strand.
GCCTAACAACTCCGTGAGGTTCTAATACCTACGCACAGATCCGGTGTCAGCCCGCATTCTGGCAAGGTGTGGGACCAGCAGCCGGTAGGGCATACGCCTGCCGAAGCCCTTCCCCCTCTGGGGGGAGCAGTGGCGATCCCGCCTCACTTCTTTCCCCTCGGGTAAAGAACAGGCATTCCATCCATCACTAAGCACCCTTCCAGGGGACAGGCTGGGCAGAGCAGCCCTGCCCCTTTAGGCCGGGGAACAGTTGAGTTATCTCCCACATAGCTCTAACTGGACCTAGTGCTCCAGACGTGGTAACCCCCCCTCCGTGGGCTGTTCCGTCTGATGTATCCTCATGAATGGTTCCCACCTTGGCAACCCATGACCTCCCCAGGTGGACTCCGACCTTGCGGTTAACTCCTGCAGTCCGCACATTCCTCCCATGAGTTCTCCCCTGATGGTGAGACCATGTGGTGTCTCCACTATTCCTCCCTACGGTAGGTAGTGGCCTCTGCAGCGTTTTTCCCCCCAGGGGGGAATAATGCTTACCCAGTGGCCCGTACGGTGCCGGGCGGCTTCTCGCCATTTAGAGAATCAGGCCTCCGCCCGTGACGGCCGGCGTTAGGGGGCTTCCCAACTTTTTGTGGAAAGCTCTGGGTCCCCCTTCCTCTCCACTGGAAGGTCATAATTTCGCGCTAGCGTGTTCGTCTGACTCGCCCAGGCCAGTCAACGTCGCTCCGCAGAGATTGTGACGCGGCTCAGTGCTGTGGCGTTTTCCATAGGAACCCCATTCTGTCGGTTCGACACAACGTCGAGAGACCGACAGAAAGGGAACGTCTTGGTTACGGATGTAACCTCGGTTCCCTGATGGAGGGAACGAGACGTTGTGTCCCTCATGCCACAACACTGGCCGCCCACCCCAGCGGTCGGGGGAGGATGCTTTAGGCTCCTCAGACCAAAGGTGAATGAATGAGCACGCCGGCTTCCCTCTTATACCCGGACATCCGGGGAGGAGCCCGGCATGCAAATTTCATTCGCCAATTTTCATTGGCCTTTTCTAAATACTCAGAAGATGATAGGTTCTCAAGACAAACCCCATTCTGTCGGTTCGACACAACGTCTCGTTCCCTCCATCAGGGAACCGAGGTTACATCCGTAACCAAGACGTTTAATCTAAAAAGACTTTGAACGTCATAATGTATATTAGTTAAAAGATAATACAATATATTAAATAAAACAAGTTACACTTTCATATTTAAGAATGATCACTTAAATTCTATTATATATTGATTACATAGATTGTTATCATAATGGATGGAATTTTGAATGGATAATTATGAAGTTGTATTAAAGGCAGTTTATTAAACGTAACCATTTTGCTTCATATTCTATTTACTTAATTGTGCTCTATATTCATTGTTAATATAGTTGTCATAGTATTTCAGAGGTGGGTAGAGTAGCCAAAATCTTTACTCAAGTAAAAGTACAAGTAACTAGAGAAATTGTTACTCAAGTAAAAGTAAAAGTCACTATTTTAAAAATTACTTGAGTAAAAGTAAAAAAGTATGCAATGAAAAAACTACTCAAGTAGCTAGTTACTTAGTTACTTTGTATCTGATTATATAGGCCTACTACATTAAATTAATATTAACGCCAATATTTTAATATGACATTTTAATCAATATTTTTAATTATCATAAGCAGATATCTTTGCAATATACTAGAGAGACTAAAGAATAGACAACACAGAAGAGACAAGCATTTCTGTAAATTTCATCTAGTCCTGATGTCAATGTAGTTTACACAACTTATTTAGAATAATAGACCATGTCAAACTAAAGCATTAACTAAACTCAGAGCATTTCCTAAGATGATCTAGAACATCTGCAGTGCTCTCTTAAATGAAATACACATTTTTGAACAAAGCTCATGTTTTCTCGTGTTGTGTCACGTGTGTGTTGTGAAACGCTCTTACTTGTAAACAAACAGTAAACAGTGAACCACACGCCCATCAACAAGTTTTCTTCCTTCTGTTCTTCAAATGTATATTTCTGCAAGCCCACGTCTCTGTGTCTGACAGGTAACGCGCATGTTGCTGTGTCTGACGAACAGGTCGCGCGGGTGCGCGCATATGGCGGGCATTTATCATTGCTGGCAAACAATATGACACATTTGCAGTTTTGATTGTATAGATATAGATTAATATCCACTTCATCCAACGCTCTTTGTGTTCTGCGTGTTCTTAATTTTCGCGCTACGAGGAGTGAGTAATCCTGCTTCAGATGATTCAGATCGTGCTGCGAACTGAACAAATCATTTGAACTGATTCATTAGCCTATTCAAATGGTTTTGCCCATTGTTCAATTAATGCTTTCAAAAGAATCGACTCAAAAGAATCGATCACTCGGGAATGCCCGTAAAAAGAGACGACAACCTTGAAATAAACAACGCGTTTTAAAAAGCATATTTTAAAATGAAGGAACGAAGGAACGTCACGCAATGTAAGTTATGTAACGAAGTAAAAGTACAGATTTTCTATTAGAAATTTACTCAAGTAAGAGTAAAAGTACATACTTTTAATTTTACTTAAAAAGTACATATTTCCCAAAATGTTACTCAAGTAAATGTAACGAAGTAAATGTAGCGCGTTACTACCCACCTCTGATGTATTAAGCAAAAAGCAATTGAATCAATAAGGAAGCTGACTGATGAAATCTCTTAGGTGGTGTGTGACACCTACAGTATCACCAGCACTGAAGCAAAATGACCTGAATCTGCACGAGTCAACAATCTTCAGTCACATTTATTTATTTATTTATTCATTTATTTATTAGATATTATTTATTATAATGATCTTGCTTGGTCTATAAACACCATGCACTGTGCTGTGTTTTACCTTTCTGTGTTTTTCTTATTTGCTCCTGTAAAGCTGCTTTGGAACAATGCACATTGTGAAAAGCGCTATATAAATAAAATTGAATTGAATTGAATTGAATTTATGATGGGACTTTTTGAAGACACCATTGCCTGACCCAAACCTGTTACACTGCAGCTCAAGTCAGGACAGGATCATGAAATGACCTTTGGGCAACTGATAGGAATGAAGGATTCAGTTTACAAAAAGTCTATGGGATGAACCTGACAGAGCCTGTAACTACACACATCATCAGAAAAGAGAGGAGACCTGTGATGAAGAATCAGCCTGATGATCATCTCTAAACCACTATACTTAGACTGAGCTTCATGATATACAACTTTTGGAATACCATTTCTTTATTATTCTTAAATAAAAAAACAACACAAACATGCTTAGGCCCATGCATCCAGGCATGCATTTTATTTTTAATCTCCATAGATAATAGGTATCGGTGTCATCTTTTACCTGCAATAAGAGTCAAGAATGTTAAGTCAGTAAACAATATAGAAATAGTTTCTAAATCTGCAATCTTCTTAAAACTAAATCTCCAGTTTTAGGTTTGTGTTCTTTATATTGTCAAGGTCAATGTATTGAAGTTTTTGCTGTTGAATTTGCTGTTGAATGTTCAACCTTTAAGACTTTAAAAAGTGTAACAACCAGCCAATAGCAGCGCTGCTGATCACTTGTTCTTCTATCAATATATGCTGCCTTTCCAAACAGTGCATGAGCGTGCAATGATCCCAGACAATTTAATCCAGATATACTAATCGTACACAACAGGTGCGTTCGAAGAACCATATTATCCAGATCATGATTTGCGGGATTAGGTCATCTCGGATATTTAATTTGATCTTGGATGTAGTAAGCGACGTACGAAGAACGGGCCCCAGGTCTAGATTTATGATGATCACAGACGTCCAATCACAACTGACTTCCGGAAAAGGGGAAGTAACCAATGAGATTTGAGGTTACAACCAAACAGCAAGTCCATGCAGAACCATGCAGCGAGTGCGTGACGAGGATGAGGTGTCCGGATGGCGATTTGCTGGCATCGGACCCTGAAGACTCTCTAGCTCCCAGCTTTGGCTGGTCAAGCCCAGGATGAGGCTGATGCAGAGATGTCTGCCATGCTTGCCCGGGCCCCCTGGTACCTGGACACGGAGCGCAGTGCCAAGATGCGTTCCACCCTGACTTCCCTCGACTCAGGGCAGGCTAAGGGATATGTCGACATCCCCCAGGTTGAGTGTGCCATCGCGGTGCATCTATATCCGCAGACCGCCGCCACCTGGAGGGGTCAACCAAGGCTCCCTTCCAAGGCGTGTAAGTTTTCTTCGGCACTCGTGTTGAAAGCTTATGCTGCTGCGGGTCAGGCGGCTCTCCTGTTTTTGCCAAGTGGATGAAGTCCTTAAGGTTGACCCTGGGACAACATTTAAATCAACCAATCAGATTTCAGAAATAAATGTACAGTTTATTTTAAGTTTAATCTTCCAACCAGGGTTAGGTGCTTCTAAACCATTGTTTTTCACTTATCATTTCCCTCTGATTTTAGGGGTAAGTTATGGTTAGGGTTTGGTGTGGGTTTAGGTTTTATTTATAAAAATGTTGTCCTTAGGACAACACAATATGTTGCCCTGAGGACATCAACCACTTCAGGCAAAATCAGGTCAAGCGGGTTAGGTCGCCTCCGCCTTCCACGCCATGGCTATCCTGCAGGTCCACCATGCCAAGGCGCTGTAACAACAGGACGAGAGAAGACACGACCCAGCTGGCATGCAGGAACTCTGCACTGCCACCAACTTTGCTCTCCTGGTGAATAGGGTGACGCCGTGCGGCGCTGGGTCGATGCCGAGAATGTATGCTTTCTCGAAGTGCCCATTTTGCAAGGGGGGCTGTTTGGCGATACCGTCGAGGAATTATCTCAGCAGCTCTCGGCGGTGAAGAAGCAGATGGATGCCATAAAACACATCTTGCCCCACTGTGACCCGGCTGCCGTTAGGCCGCTTCCCAGCAGACCCGACCCAGCTCTGGTGCCCCCCCTCCCTCCCTCCATGTGACCCCCTGTGGATGTAGAGCTCCGCGGAGGAGAGCATCTTCCCCAAATCAGCAACCCTCCAGGAAGACAGCGAAGCGGCCCTGACGGGGCAAGCCAAGGGAGACCCAGGACATTGGGCATGACTCCAGCCACTACATAGCTATCAAGTCGCACCGGGGCGGATCCTGCCCCGCCCAACTTGTCTCAAAAGAGCTTCCCATCTCCCTGGGTGTTTTTCTCAGCAGGGCGCAGCCTCACCTCGATGTTGCGTCAGGCCAATCTCGCGGCACTCTCCACTCGACAGTGCGTCATGCAGCGACAAGGGACAGTGGACAGTGATGCAGATCGCTCCCCTAGTCCCTCTGTCACGGAGTCTGGGGGCTTGGTTAGAGCTCCCCAACTCGTCACGTTGGCTACTGTGGACGATCCATCTCGGCTATGCGATCCAGTTTTCCAGACGCCCACCCAAGTTTCGGGCCATCCTGTTTACCTCTGTTCAAGGCGAGAATGCTCCCATGCTTCGGGCTGAGGTCGCCACCCTTCTGGCAGTATTTCCATCATGCCCCACTGCCGTCGCACCCTAGCCCCTTGGTCAGACATCACCTTTCTCTGAGCCGGGGTTCTGGTGATGACGGTCACCTCCTTGTTCAGCTGGGGTGCTGTGTGCTGCGGGCATGCAGTGTTGTCGTTGGACGGGCCCCCGCCTGCAGTGGCATATCAATTGCCTAGAGTTGCTGGCTGCTTGGCTTGCTCTGAAGAGAATTCTTCCCCTCATTCAGGGCACGCACGGCTGCCGTGGAATACATCAACCGTCAGGTAGGCATTCGCTCACGGCAGATGTCGCTAGTCGCCGCCAGACACCTCCTCTTGAGTCAGCAGGTGGTGAAAACCCTGTGGGCCACTCACATCTCCGGCAACCTCAACCAGACAGCCGATGCGCTCTCTCGGCAGGTTAGGCTCCATGGAGAGGGGTGACTCCACCCCCGCATTGTCCAGCTAATCTTGGAGCAGTTCGGGCAGGCACAGGTGGATTGGGCTATGCCCAACACCTTTGCCAGGTTTTATAAGTGTGGAGCCGGTGTCTTACACGGTACCAACAGGTAAGTCCGGCAGCCGGCTGGGCATAATCCTGAAAAGCACCTTCTCCCCTTCTCTAGGTGAGTCAGTGCGCTATTTCAGCTTCCCTACTCCCCCCCGCACCGGGCAGTGCGGCTCGTATACCAAGCCGAGTACAGGTAGAGTTATCCCTCGTAAGGTGAACCTCTATACCCGAGCTAGTGCTCCATACATAGTGACTCCCCCCGGGTCGTCATGTCTGACGTTTCCTCACTCTACGATTCCCCTGTTCTTGAACCTGTGACATCCCCCCGGTGGACACTCCACCTCTTCTGTGCACCCCTCGGTTGGGGCCCCGCACACCCATATCCCATGAGATCTCCCCACTGGTGAGACAGTTTAGGTATTTCCACATGCTTAACTCCCTCCGACAGGAAGTGGTCCTAGTGGAGGGAACTAGTGTTGTCAAAAATCCTGGTACTTCGGTTCCAAGTCGGTACCTAAAAACAAAAAAATTGTCGGTACCTAATTTTCATAAGACCCGGTAGCACCAACGTACCGGGTCAACCGGGTACTGATGTTCTGTTTGACAGGTTGTCAGTCGGAAACTTTTTATAGACGCAATAAGACGTGATGAGCGGATAAGCGCGGCTCCGATCCACAAGAGATGCACACAGAAATACTTCAGATTAAAGTCATATCACGAAGAAAGCAAAGTTTTGTGGTTAACGGAGGAAACATCTGGATTTAAGTTAACAAGTTCAAGCGGTAAATTTCAAATTCTGTTCGCGTTTGCATAATGAATGTTGTATCATATGTTAAGTTAAAGGTTACGTTAAAATAAACATCCCTGTTTGCATGTTAATTTGTTAGCGCCAATGCTAATCCAGTCAAGTGTCCTTATTAACCATTTAATGCTTTTATAACTGTAATGGGGTAAAATAAATGGGAGGACAGGATGGGGTTTACAGTACCTATTTTTATATAGGCCTATCTGAAATCTATGTGCTAGAAAACCATCATATTAACTGTATGACTAGCAATGTGTATGTCTTGGATAGATAACTCTATTAGGTTTAAAAAGCCACATTTAAACTAAAGAAAAATATATCGGTTGCATTTATTATTTTAATATACAGTTGTATATACCTTAATGCAAGTAATCTTGTGTAAATGCAGTATAAAAACTGATGTTTGTTTTAATATTGCATATGTATGTTGTTTGTACATTTATATTAACAATGAGCTTTATTAATAAAATTGTGTTTCAATTAGCATGTACTGGTGTTTTACTTTGGTACCGAAATTGGTACCGAGAACCGTGGAATTTTACTGGTATTGGTACGACTACTGAAATTTTGGTACCGTGACAACACGAGAGTGAACAAGACGTTGTGTCCTTCATGCCACAACGCTTCACGGTCCGCTGCAGCAACCGGGAGACGCCTCCCAGGTTCCTCAGCACAAAGCTGAATGAATGGGCACGTCATCTTCGTTTATACCCATATGTACGGTGCGGAGACTAGCATGCACATGCCATTCGCCAAGTTCATTGGCCTTTTAAAAGTATGATCAGAGATGATAGGCTCTCAAGTTCAAACCCCATTCTGTCACTCCATCAGGGAAAAGAGGTTACAGGCATAACCGAGACGTTATTAAAAGTGTGCTCTGCAGTAGCGGAGCATTTGTTGTGTGAAATCTTCATCTCCAGCTAACCTTGATCCATTAACAGCCACAAATGTTCAGATTCAGAATTTATTTAAATAATGGTTAAATTATTTAAATAGAAAAATAGTATACCGTTTATATAGGATACAACAAAGTGTCATCATGAATGTAAAAATGCATTTGAAATGCAATTCCAGGTTGGAAATGCTACCCCTTAAAAACATGTTTAATTCTGACACTGCTGCTGACCTCAGGCAAAATAGAAAGGAGTTTGTGCTCTCACATCCACATACAGATCAGAAGGCTAAAATTAACTCCTGAAATGAAGAGAAAAGCAGGATTGTGCAATATTAGCTTTTGAAGTGTGCTGCTATTTTAGAACAATCTTACTAGTGAACATCAGTGACTTAATGGATGCTGGACGTAACACCAAATCAGTGTGGTTTACCTTTTCATGGCCTTCAGAGCTGTGGTTTGTTAAATCCACCGATTCCATGGCGTTCAAAAGCTGCCAAGAAAGAAAATAAATACTCACTGGCAGGCCAAATCCTGTTTCACAACACCTGCTGCGAAGGAACTTTGCAGACATTGTTACCTCTAGGAAAATTCTGGCTGTCCTCGAGTTAACATGGCACTTAATAAAAAATTTTATGGATGCTCGTGAAAATGGAGGTAAAGACAACTACAGATACAGATGTATATATTGCGTAGGATTTTTTTTCTTTTATAAAGACTTTTACCGAAATGCCCATAATGGGAAACTCCAGTGGGAGTGCGTGACCATAACTACATTTCTTTCATGGGGTTTCTATACATCACACACTGGATGTCTCTACAGGGTCAGAAGTTATTTTGGAAACAGGCCCTATGTGGTTCTGAAAATGCACATTTGCTCCATCTGCTAGCTGTTTGGTCCAGAGAATAATAATGCATGGACTCCACAGGACCTTCACAACTATTGATGTTCCTATCATCACAGTCAAATAACATTTATGCAAACCAATGTCTGCTGTTAGAAAAATGGAGTAAACAAGTCTGGTGATTATTCCCTGTGCTCGGCCAAATACACTGGCACGCTGTAATGTGCAGTAAATAAAAACAACTCTACAGACATTGACATGAATGAAAACAAGGTTGTGACGGGGCATATCGTGTTTGTATATGTTTCCCAATGTACAGGTGTTGTGTAGCCTAATTATTCTTTACATTCTGTATTATAATGTGTGTTTCTAGTGTAGAAATGAAAGAACCCTGCAGTTGTGCCCTCCTGCAGAAAATGTATCTGGCCTATTTTAATAAAAATATATTTATCTTAAGAGGAGAAACTGTCCTGTTTTTGTCTATGTGTACTGGTGTTTATGTTTGTCTGCTCGCAGGTGTGTGTATGCCTCTACAATAGGTTTTTGCTGCATTTCTCAGTGCATGCACGGGGGAGTGAGGACAGTAAATGACCTCAGGCTGAAGGACTTCACTGTGTCACACATGAGAGATCAGACATTACCAAAACACAGTAGGCTGTGACTGAAGTAAACATTACTTTTAATGACTTACATTAGGCTTTCTGCTTCTCTTCAAACCCATGTTGGGGTAACTAACTAAAAATAGCAATGAAGCTAACCTAACTGCATTACTTTGAAAGAGCATGACAATACATCAGTTTTCCAGTAATGATCTCTGTTTTTTCAATCAGTGGTGGTGTGTGACAAAATATATAATTTTGTCACATTGTGTTGCCTGCATAGCTTTACAGTAAAAATTCATTAAATCAAATAAAAGTCAGATTATGTTCGTTTGTATGGATCATTTAAACAGTTTCAAGATTGCAGTAACTCCTGTATTTCTTGTCATCCTTTTTAGTGATTTACCAAATAATACAATTATTTTACAAAATAATATATTTAGTTCAAAGCTGCTGGTCATAACTGATTTCCTGTCAGTTATATTAATGATAGTGTTTTGTAGATTAATCGTTTTTTTATTGTAAATAAACCATTTTTAATGCTGCCATTTTTAAAACTTTTAAAATAAAGGTTCTTTACAGGTTCTTTGTCAATTTGTATGGTACCATAAAATATCTCTAACATCCACAGAACAATTTTCTACAGAATTTAAAAATGAATACATTAAAAATATTATTATATAATGCACAATAGAGTTGATCCTAATAAAAAAAAATAATAAACACATATTTTTGTATGTAAAGGCTAGCTTGACTGTTTAACTTTAATAAGCACCCTGAGACAGCAGCTTTGAAACAGTAATCTAATAACTGCGTCTCAACAATTACTGTTTATGTATTCAGATAGCATTATTAATGTATGCATAATATAAAAACTCAAATGATTCACCAACCTTTTCCCTGAGGCTGAGGACCTCTCCCTCCAGGTAACGCTGCTCATCTCTGGCCTGCTCCAGCTCCAACTCCTTCTCTTTCAGATCTTCTTGAAGCCGAAGCAGTTGCTGTGGAGACAAATAAGCAGATGGTTAGAACAATGAGCGTGTGGTGTCTACACACCACATAAACATTATTGACCAGCATAGAACAAAACACTTGCTTAAAGTAACCGAGGTGGAGGAGACAGAGACATATTTAACCAGTATATTAGTCAAATGTTTGTTGATGTGGTAAATTTCTGTGATTGAAAAGGTACTGAAAGCAAAAGATGCCATTACATTAGCATAGACATACAGTTTGTGTACCAAGCAAGTGGCATAATTACAACACCAGTGGAACATTGTTATAAGATTATTTTTTTAAACAATAGGTGAATGCTAATGTTAAACAAATAAGTTTGAGAACTTTCCCATTAAACTTTTTTTTTTATTAAGTAGACTAAACAATGACAGACTGCTGCATTCTCTGCGAATATCACTTTCTCCTCCCATAAAAAGGACAATCATTCTTACATTAGTATTGATTGTGTACATAAAAGCCCTATAGCAACTGCAGAATGTAAAATGAGAACAGGAGTGAAAGTGTGAGACAGAAAGAGAGAGAGAGCCTCTGCCAATGGCTGCACTATTACATCATTCTTCAAGAAAAACTGTCATGAACGGTGAGGGAACAAGGACACAAGTACAGAGGACCCAGACGCAGACAGCAGGTAAGGGGTTAACAAGACAGATTTTAATATAACTAAAAATACAAAACAAAACACCCACGTGGGGGAACATAAAACATGGGAATACGAAAACACGACAGGACAGGACTAAAACTGACAACATCTACACAAGACTAAAATTAACACTTGACATGGTATACAAATAGCTAACTGAACTAGACTAACAAAGCACAGGAACTCACCAAACAAACGATAATGATCCAACACAAGACAGAGAACACAGGGGCATTAAATAAAGGGACAAATCAAGAGGGAACAGGTGTGGGGCATGAACTAATTAACAGTCAAAACTAGGGATACAAAATGGCGGGAACACAGACAAGGACCGGAGAGAGTATCGAAAGCCGAAAGGGTCAAAATGACTCTCTCCACACACAACAAGGGATCCTGCCGTGATTCTGCCACAAGATCAAGACAGTCATGACAAGATGAGGCAGAATCACGACAGAACCCCCGCCTTAAGGAGCGATATCCTGACGCTCCAAAAGGCACAAACAAGACAAGACAGATTGTGACAAAAACCATAACAATACATGACAAAAACATGATACATAAAAAAAAGTCCAAACAATGACATGGCGCCGTCTCGAATGCCGGCTGGACAGCACATGGCACTGGCTGAAAGGCCGGCTAGACAGGACATGGTGCCGGCTAGAATGCCGGCTGGACAACACATGGCGCCGGCTGGATGGCCGGCTGGACAGTTCATGGCGCCGGCTGGATGGCCAGCTGGACAACACATGGCGCCGGCTGGATGGCCGGCAGGACAGTGCATGGCGCCTGCTGGAAGGCCGGCTGGACTGGACATGGCGCCGGCTCGATGGCCGGCTGGACAGTACATGGCGCTGGCTGGACAATACACGGCACCGGCTGGAAGGCCGACTGGACTGGACATGGCGCCGGCTGGATGACCGGCTGGACAGTACGTGGCGCCGGCTGGAAGACCGGCTGGACAATACATGGCGCCGGCTGGATGGCCGGCTGGACAATACATGGCGCCGGCTGGATGGCCGGCTGGACCGCACATGGCACCGGCTGGATGGCCGGCTGGACAGTATATGGCGCCGGCTGGAAGGCCGGCTGGACAATACATGGCGCCGGCTGGAAGACCGGCTGGACAATACATGGCACCGGCTGGATGGCCGGCTGGACCGTACATGGCGCCGGCTGGAAGGCCAGCTGGACAATACATGGTGCCGACTGGAGTACCGGCTGGGCAGGCCTGGATGTCGACGAGACGGGGCAGGAAGTCGGTGGCTGGGCAGCGCTCTCTGGCGGCTGGGCAGCGCTCTCCGACAGCTGGGCAGTGCTCTCTGGCAGCTGGGCAGCAAACAAGGACAGGAACAACACATAACAGGGTGTCGACTCGACAGGCCTGGGTACCAGCTGGGATGCCGGAAGGCATCTGTGGCGGGAACAGGACACTGGCGGTCTCGACCCTGGAGGGAAACCAGACGACCTCAACCCTGGAAGGGAGCCCGGCGGTCTCGATCCTGGATGGGGTTCCGGCAGTCTCGACTCTGGAAGGGAGTCCGGCGGTCCCGACTCTGGACTGGAGCCAGGCAGCCTCAGGCATGGAAGGCAGTCCGGCGGCTTCGACCCTGGAGGGGAGTCCGGCGGTATCGATCCCTCCCGCTGCGATCCCTCTGTCTGCTGGGTCCTGAAGTGGTTGGATCGTTCTGTCAGGAACGGTGAGGGAACAAGGACACAAGTACAGAGGACCCAGACGCAGACAGCGGGTAAGGGGTTAACAAGACAGACTTTAATATAACTAAAAATAAAAAACAAAAGACCCACGTGGGGGAACATAACAAATCATGGGAATACGAAAACACGACAGGACAGGACTAAAACTGACTACATCTACATAAGACTAAAATTAACACTTGACATAGTATACAAATAACTAAACTGAACTAGACTAACAAAGCACAGGAACTCACCAAACAAACGACAACGATCCAACACAAGACATAGAACACAGGGGCATTAAATAAGGGGACAAATCAAGAGGGAACAGGTGTGGGGCATGAACTAATTAACAGTCAAAATGAGGGATACAAAAGGGCGGGAAAACAGACAAGGACCGGAGAGAGTACCGAAAGCCGAAAGGATTAAAATGGCTCTCTCCACACACAACAAGGGATCCTGCCGTGATTCTGCCACAAGATCAAGACAGACATGACAAGATGAGGCAGAATCACAACAAAAAACATTGTCATCATCTGATGCTGATTTGACAGTTAACTCACGGAGGTGTGAGGGAGTGTGTCAATGTTGCAGATGGGTGATTGACTTGTGAGCTTAACACTTGTGCACAACTGACCTTTCACGTATGTTAGAATGCGTGTTGCTGGACGCTTTTTAGAGGGGAGTCCGTCCACTTGTCTTTTAGCTTAGACCCATTAAAATTTTGTGATTGATCTCTCTTTATTAATACCCATAGCTGTGTGCAGTCATTGGTTACAAAATGTCTCGACGTATGTGTGTTTACACCGACCCAATGTTTAAGGTAAAGTTAGTTAAATTCATGTTTAAATATGTAGCATTGTGGTCGTGTGAGGCTTGACATTTCATTCCTTTGTATGTCTTCATACAGTATATGCCAGAACGACAATAAAGTTCACTTAAACTCTGGTTACATATAGTTATTCAAATATAGAGCACAGTCCTTTTTCTTACCTCACTACAACCTAAGACAGCATGTAAAACCTCATAAATCTAAGCTTAAGACTATTCAAAAGAGAATTTAAGTATAAAAAAGTCTTAATAAAAACAGGACCTGCTTAAGAGTAGATAATAGTTATTAAAGACATTTTTCAGCAATGAAAACTTTCATCAAAGACTAGACTCCTACATGTAAGTGATGACTCATCTGGCACTTAAAGGACTGATAATGATGTCAACGTACAGTACAATGGCAACCCTAGGTCTTAAGACTTTGGAACCTTTATGAATCACACCTATTCTTAGAAATAAGGAATAAGAGTAAAATTACCTTAGATTACGCTATACTTTATTTAAACACTTAAGACAGTTTTTGCTTAAGTCTCACTGTTTTCTGACTCTAGTACAATGTGTCACAGTTGCAGATTAAAAAGGGAAAAATGACACAGAAAAACACTGAAATTTATGGTTCCCTTTCTGTCGGTCTCTCGACGTTGTGTCGAACCGACAGAATGGGTTTGTCTTGAGAACCTATCATCTTCTGAGTATTTAGAAAAGGCCAATGAAAATTGGCGAATGAAATTTGCATGCCGGGCTCCTTCCCGGATGTCCGGGTATAAGAGGGAAGACGGCGTGCTCATTCATTCACCTTTTGTTCTTCAGAGCCTACGCATCTGGTGAGCTTCTCTACGATCTGGGTGATCATTCTTTCTGCTGGAATCTACGACGTGGACAGCGGACGGTCCCTTCCTGCAGTGACTCTACCCTGGGCGTCTCGGCAGTTCCGGAGGTGTTCGAGCAAAAATTTCCTTTTCTAAAAGAGTAAATTTCTCCAGCGTGGCTTGTCCCGCTGTTCTCATGGGTGCAACACACTCATCGAGGAGGGGGACGGACACAATGCCTGCTTCCAGTACGCTGGGGCAGACGTTGTGGATACGTCCTGCCCGCACTGCGGGCGGTGACGATTCAGACGTTGCGTCACAGGTGGCTGTGTTCCCACGGGACTCAGCCACCACCTCATTTGCTCCCCGTTCCGTGGCGGCAGGACTACGGCCCTGCCATCCGCTATGGCAAGCAGCGAGGGTGATATGAGGATTACTGTGAGCGATAATCCGCCAGCCACGGCTCACGGACGTTCACACCTCGTTTCGCTCGTCTGACCGTTCCCCAAAAAAGACGGTCCGCCGTCTTGTTCCTCAATCACGTATTCGGACACGATGCGTGATGATGAGATTCTCTTGCAGCATCGGGGGGTGACGTACTGCCATCCGACTCCGACGATACCTCGGGCTCCCTCCCTCGGGGGGTCGAGCCCAGGAAGAAGCGGACATCGAAATGTCAGCCATGCTTTCCCGGGCCGCCGTGAGTGTTGGGTTGCAGCGCCTCGGCCGTCGAGTCCCGTGCACTGTCTGCTTCCCAGCAGCCCTGGTCCTCTTCAACGCCCTCCAGCTCTGGCGCCCCCCACTCAGGCGCCCCCTCCCCCCCCCTGGAGGAGACAGCGAAGAGGAGACCATCGCCCCATCAGCAGCCACGGGGCAGCGGCCGTCATGGGAAAACCTCAGGGGGATCGAGGCTACCATTGGGGCCGACCCCAGCCACATCGCTGGGAAGTCGGATAGGGACGGATCCTGGCCCGTCCCTCCATCTGCTGGCCCCCTCCGGGGGGCTGGCGCCCACTTACTCTCAAAAAGGAGAGTTTCCTCTCTCTCTGGGTTACCACAGCCGCTCTCACCCTCTGCACGACGGTGAGCGGCAAACTCGACGTTGCGTCATGGCAAAGCGCAATGTCGAGTATAAACACCAGCCCTCAGCACTCTCAGTCTCAGTCAGACAGCTGCGCAGTCGCCAGGCAGGAAAAATGGCAGAGCAGATCTCCTCCCCGGGGGACCTCCCCCGGCAAGGAATCCGTACTGCTAGCTATCGAACCACCCTCCGCGGGGGCGATGAAGCAGATCAGACCTCTAGTCCCCCTGTCACAGTTCTGGGAGCCTGGTCTCAGCTTCCCAGACTGTCAGGCTGGCTGAGGAAGACGATCCGTCTCGGCTACGCGATTCAGTCGCTACACATTTGCCCAAGTTCCGGGGTTTACCTCAGTCAGAGGCAGGGATGCCCCTGTACTTCGGGCGGACGTCGCCTCCCTTCTGGTGAAGGGAGCGATCGAGCCCATCCCACCGGCCGAGATGTTCAGCGGGTTCTACAGCCCGTACTTCATTGTCCCCAAGAAAGGCGGAGGGTTGCGCCCTATCTTGGATCTGGGTGTTCTGAACAGGCACCTACACAAGCTGCCTTTCAGGATGGTCACGCAGAAGCGCATCCTGGCGTCCGTCAGGCGTCAGGACTGGTTCATGGCAATCGACCTGAAGGACGCGTACTTTCATGTCTCGATCCTCCGTTGACATCGGCCGTTCCGACGGCTCGCGTTCGAGGGACGGGCATAACAGTACAGGGTCCTCCCCATCGGTCTGTCCCTGTCTCCACGAGTCTTTACGAAGGTCGTGGAAGCCGCCTTCCTTCCCCGTAGGGAAGGAGGTGTGCGGGTACTAACTATCTCGACGACTGGCTCAAGTTTTGGCACACTCTCGAGATCTGTTGTGTACACACAGGGACCTGGTGCTCCGGCACCTAGATCAGTGGGGCTACAGGTCAACTGAGAAAAGAGCAAGCTCTCCCCGGTGCAGAGCATCCTCTTTCACGGTAGGGAACTCGACTCTGTCCTCACGAGCGGCCCCGCTCACCCCCCGGGGGGGCGCGAGTCCCGCGATGATGAAGCCCGCACCCTCGCGGCCTCCCAGAGGCAGCGCGACTGACTAGCGCGCCCAGTCAGTGTTGAACTGCCTGAAGATCAGACAGTCAGTGGTCCCCCTGTAACAAGAGGCTCCTGGGATACATGGCATCCTCGGCGGGGGTGGTCCCCCTCGGGTCGATGCACATACGACCGCTCCAACACTGGCTGCAGAGTCAAGTTCCTTGGAGAGCGTGGCACACCGGCAGCAGGCGTATGGTCACACGCTTTTCTGCCGACACACCCTACCCCCCTGGTCTCCATGACCTTCTTGCGGACAGGGATCCCCTTTGGGATGCCTCCCTGCAAGGTTGGGGTGCCGTGTGCAACGGGCAAGCAGTGTCGGGGCGGTGGACGGGCCCCCGCCTGCGTTGGCATTCAACTGCCTAGAGTTGTTGGTTGTGCTACTTGCATTGAGGACTACCTCTCATGCAGGGAAGCACGTGCTGGTCCGGTCGGACAGCACAGCTGCTGTGGCGTATTCTTTTACTCACAGCAGCTAACATGACTCGCCCGACGCCTCCTCATCTGGAGTCAGCAGGTGATCAGCTCCCTGTGAGCCACACACATCCCAGGCATCCTGAACCAGACAGCCGATGCGCTCTCTCGTCAGTCGACGCCTCACGGAGAGTGGCGACTCCCTCCCCGCGCAGCCGGCTCATTTGGGGGCAGTTCGGCCAGGCACAGGTGGTCCTGTTGCCTCCCCGGACTCCACCCATTGTCCGCTTTGGTACTCCCTGTCCGAGGTACCCTCAACACGGATGCCCTTGCGCACAGCTGGCCGCGGGACAAGCGGAAGTACGCTTCCCCCCAGTGAGCCTCATTGCACAGGTCCTGTGCAAAGCCAGGGAAGAGGAGCATCAAGTGGTACTAGTTACGCCCCTTTGGCCTAACCAGGACTTGGTTCTCGGAGCTGAGGCTCTGACAACAATTTCCCCCTTGGCCGCTCCCCCTGGCGGACAGCTTCGCCAGGGGAAGGGGCACGTTACGGCATCCCAGGCAGAACCTGGGCTCCATGTCTGGACGGGACGAGGAGATCCTGAGTGACCCACCCCCGGTCCGGTTGGGACGTCACTCAGGCTAGGGCTTCGGCCACTGGGCGGCTATACGCCCATAGGTGGTGCCTCTTCTCGTCCTGGTGCTCTTCTCGGCGAGAAGACCCACGGAGTTGCTCGGTCGGGTACGAGCTGTCCTGTCCTCAAGAGAGACGGGGGAGTAACCTCTCCCCTTCCACACTGGGAATGTATGTAGCCGCTACGGCCGCTCATCATGACCCAAGTGCTGGGTAGCCTCTGGGACAGCACGACCTGGTCATTAGGTTCCTAAGGGGCGCGAGAGGGTGACCACCTTACCCGCGCTCCGTACCCTCTTGCGACCTAGGTGGCGGGCCTCAAGAGGCCCCGCCCCCTTCGAGCCTCTCGGGGTTGCCGCTCTTTCTCAGTCTTGATAAAGACGGTTTTCCGCATGGTGCTCACCTCCAAGAGGTAGGGGATCTACAAGCACCCTCCGTGTCCACAGATTGCCTAGAACTCTGGCCTGGGGATTCTCACATTATCCAGAGACCCCGCCCCGGCTACGTGCCCAAGGTTCCCACCACTCTCCCGAGAGACCAGGTGGTGAACCTGCAGGCGCTCCCCACCGGGGAGGAAGACCCAACCTATCCGCGTTGTGTCCAGTACGCGCACGGCGCCTCTACTTGGACCGGACGCAGAGCCCAGAAGCTCTGAGCAGCTCTTTGTCTGTTTCTGAGGTCAGCAGGAGGGCTGTCTCCAAACAGAGGTTGGCGCACTGGATCGTGGATGCCCTCGTAGGGCATACTGATCTCTTTTGCCCCTGCCCGTTGGGGGTGAGGCTCACCCCTCGTGGCTGGCTCAGGGCGCCTCTCTGCCAGACATCTGCAGAGCTGCGGGTTGGGCTATGCCTAACAACTCCGTGAGGTTCTAATACCTACGCGCGGAACCGGTGTCAGCTTGCATCCTGGCAAGGTGTGGGACCGGCAGCCGGTAGGGCGTACGCCTGCGGAAGCCCTTCCCCCTCCGGGGGGAGCAGTGCCGATCCCGCCTCACTTCTTTCCCCTCGGGTAAAGAACAGGCATTCCATCCATCACTAAGCACCCTTCCAGGGGACAGGCTGGGCAGAGCAGCCCTGCCCCCTTAGGCCGAGGAACAGTTGAGTTATCTCCCACATAGCTCTAACCGGACCTAGTGCTCCAGACGTGGTAACACCCCCTCCGTGGGCAGTTCCGTCTGATGTATCCTCATGAATGGTTCCCACCTTGGCAACCCATGACCTCCCCAGGTGGACTCCCACCTTGCGGTTAACTCCTGCAGTCCGCACATTCCTCCCATGAGTTCTCCGCTGATGGTGAGACCATGTGGTGTCTCCACTAATTCCTCCCTATGGTAGGTAGTGGCCTCTGCAGCGTTTTTCCCCCAGCGGGAATAATGCTTACCCAGTGGCCCGTACGGTGCCGGGCGGCTTCTCGCCATTTAGAGAATTAGGCCTCTGCCCGTGACGGCCGGCATTAGGGGGCTTCCCAACTTTTTGTGGAAAGCTCTGGGTCTCCCTTCCTCTCCACTGGAGGGTCATAATTTCGCGTTAGCGTCTTCATCTGACTCGCCCAGGCCAGTCAACGTTGCTCCGCAGAGATTGTGACGTGGCTCTGTGCTGTGGCGTTTTCCATAGGAACCCCATTCTGTCGGTTCGACACAACACACGTTGTGTCCCTCATGCTACAACACTGGCCGCCCACCCCAGCGGTCGGGGAGGATGCTTTAGGCTCCTCAGACCAAAGGTGAATGAATGAGCACGCCGGCTTCCCTCTTATACCCGGACATCCGGGGAGGAGCCCGGCATGCAAATTTCATTCGCCAATTTTCATTGACCTTTTCTAAATACTCAGAAGATGATAGGTTCTCAAGACAAACCCATTCTGTCGGTTCGACACAACGTCTCGTTCCCTCCATCAGGGAACCGAGGTTACATCCGTAACCAAGACGTTCTCTACAATTCAATGTTATGGATTTAATGGCACGTTTTGGCAGAAGCTTGTTTAAAAATATCAGGAGCAACGCATTATACATTTCTATGTATTTTTAGCTTTGTTTTATTACAATTCAGTTGCATGGACAGCATGTCAGGGGTGTCAAAGTCAGTTGCTGGAGGGCCACAGCTCTGCACAGTTTAGCTGCAATCCTAATTAAACACACCTGATTCGGTTATTCAAGATCTTCAATATTACTAGGAACTTCCAAGCATGTGTGGTTGGAGCTAAACTCTGCTGGACACTGGCCCTCCAGGAAGTGAGTTTTGAAGGAAGTGAGCTTCACAGTCATAAACAGGAAAGCAGGAAAGATTTCTTTTTTATACAATTATGCATTATTACTTTATTAATTTTTACCCAGGGAGTGTGTGTTGCTATAAAAAGCTTAGTGAAATTTAAGAACATGCATCGTGATGTGTGTATTACCTGCTGCATGTTCTGCATGGTCTGCTGCAGGAAGTGCAGTTGCTGCTCTTGGGTGTGGTCCTCCTCTGTGCGGTAAGTCTTTCCCTGCTCCTTCTTTAGCAACTCCACCTCATTCCTGTAGGTGTCCAGCTGCCAGCGCAGACTGTCGTTTTCTTCCCGCAGAGCACACGACTGTGCAGACAGGACTGCTCTCACACAGAGAGTAACAGAGACAGGACATGAGTTTGGAAGATTACTTCAGAGAAAAGGTCTAGCATCATTTATTTGCAGAATTTGTTTGGGGCCAAATGTACAATGCCGCAAAACTGTAGTATTGTGTAAAAATTCTAATAACCGTCTAATTTTACAGGGGCTTTTCTCAGACTGTCTTACTTTTCAAGAATGTTTTGACACATCAAAGCTTGTGAGGTCATATTTTTTTAATTATGTGAAAATATTTTTACTTCATCCCAACTACATGCAACATAGACAGCATCAATGGTTAACTTTTTTTTGTTGATGGTTAATATTATGTTATATATATTTGTTTACCTTAAATCTCAATTATGAAAAAAATGCATTTTTTTTCTCAAAAAAAAATCATAAGAGTTAAAAGGAAACATGTTTACCCTGCATAAATATAAATGTCTGAGGTTCAAAAAACAATAAATCCCATATTTTAGTTAATATTGCAAAAGGGCCACACAAGGGTTAAATCAAAGTTTAAGATCATTCTTAAGAGCATTTTTGAAAAGTTTTACACATATGATATCTTATAATGGTGATAATAATGGTCAATAGTGTGGCTTACAGCATGTGTACAAATATTTTTTAGTTGCATGTCTGTCCCTCCAGTACTGTGGGTAGATCATCGTTGTCTATCTGCCTAGAATAACACCACCTTAGCTCAACTGGTGGGAAACTGTTTAACCAACCTGGCCACCTTCAGTGCTCTTTAATGTTATTTCCTGCAGGGTTTATAACATTCAGGGGCATCTTTATTCTAACATGCAGCATAGAAGACAAGCTCTAAAAATATGCCGTCTGGCTGAATAATACATATGTGACATTCATTCTAGAAGGCTTTACAGTAAGCAAGTGTTTTGGATTTCTAGCTGAAATTGATGGTGAAGTTTTCTTAACAACTTGGTCGCTGCTCTGAGTCTCTGCTGTGTCAACAGAGAATCTCAACTGTTAGATATTCCATCCTGCCATTGAAAATACTTGTTTTATTGAGCCAAAGCTAGTGTGCTGTGACAGGTCATGAAATATCGCTGAGCCTAGACTCCCCTGACATTTTCCTCTGCTGTTCTCCGCAATATCATTCATAATCACATTTGCTGTGGGATACACACCGGAGTAAGGGTATAATCATTCATGTTGAAATGATGTCTAACTCAAGGTTATCTGAAAGATGTAATATCTCAGTTTGAAGTAAACCTTACAAAATACTTAAATAATTGTCATGGGGGTGGTAACTTGATTAAATACTTGTCTAAAGCAAATTAATATTTTTTTCTGAAAACAAGGAATATTTCATAATTCTCATTTAGTCACTACATTAAGGCCACCTTACCAGTTTGGGATGGTCATATCTCAGGTTAAAATGTATTTGTCACCACAGAAACTAATTACAATCTTATCTCCTAGACTATTTGTTTACAGTAAGTATTACAGTAGATTACAAGTATTACAAGATATACAATACACATCACTTATTAGCACTTCTAAAAAAAGTGCATCACATTGAAAAAACAGCAGTAATACAATTTACTGTTTTCCAATATCAGTGTTCTATATTTTCTATATATTGTCTTTTTTAAACTGACATCACTCTATAAAGCATATTAAAAACAAAATTGAAATAAAATTACATTTTACTGATGGACAACTTGTGGCCTGACTGATAAAACTAAATTTAGATACAAAGTAAATAAAGGTTGTAAAAGGGGGCTGCACATTCATGATGGTTCTACAGGACTGTGCAGACTTTATTTGCCTCTCTCATTGACGATACATTGTGTCAGGTAACATTTTTCAAACAGCTCCCTACGCTATAAGTGCTCTCCATCAGCCGCCACGAACGTTCTATTTTGAGGACCGTACAACACAGATCAACGTAAGTCCATAAATGACAAATAAATATAATTAAAAGTGCCATAGTTCCCGGTTTATTTAAAACTCAAATTTCCAAGTTTAATTAGATTATTTGTATTATATCTCTTAGAATCACAGGATTACATCAATTATTTCTCTTTACTACCTTAACAATTAACAAATAATACAGATTAGTTTTCTTGTCTATCACTGTCCTCAATGTTCTAATTAATCATAATTATCAGCTGAGCTGAACACTACCTGTGTCCTCCATTCTGATCTTCTTGCAAGGGTTTTCTTCCAAGTCTTCATCTGACATCTCCATTTCCTCTTCTCTTCGTATACCCATGATCTCTTCACTGTGAGCATTTCTCAACTCCTGATGGAGTATAATACACAAATCAAACACACATATTCCATTACTGTCTTCTGTCCAAGATCTTGAATGATTCAAGATACTATTTGCCACAACATTTCTTCTCCTGTGTGTCAAAAAGGCACAATTCCATTTATTGTACAAATGTGGCAGTAACGTATGACAATCACGTATTCCATCTAATATATTCAAATACGTACAGCTGCAGAATACAAAATTCACATATAAATGAAGTATTTTTCCACAGTTCTAGTCTTGTTATTTTCCAGAATCTAACCTGGGCGCTTCTGACAGGATGAAAAAACACGCAATGAATTGGCAAGCGCAAGGCCCTGGTGATTGATTCCTTAAGTTAAAAACACAACCCCTAGGGGAAACCGAGGCTCTGTCGTCTCAGTGCTGTGCAATAGCAAAAGTTCATTTGACTAGGTCTGAAAATGGAGCGTAAAAATCACATTACAGGAACTTCCAAGCCCACTGATCCTCTGATAGCCATTATAGGGATCAGCACAAAGGACGTTTAATGCCACCACTGTGAAATCTTGGAGATCTGACTCTATAAATGTGCTTAGCGATGCCACAGTCAAGGCAAGGGGGGGAGGGCACATTTGAGCTTGACTTATCTGTGAATGATTTTTTTTGTAGCACTGTGTTGCCTAATATTTCGACCGCATGCTTCTTTAAAGCTCTACTATCAGTGGAACTCAGTTCCCTCTATTAATTCTACAACTTATGTATGTATCATATTAACAGGGTTCCCACATTTGACCAATGACTTCCATGACTTTTACATTCCTTTGTAATTGCAGGATAAGGTTATTTAAAGTATTTTTATAGAGATTATACCTATATTTTATAGCCAATAAAACATGGGAGACAAGGCCATGACAAACTTTCTAAGTAATTCCAGAAAAGTAACTCCAGCCATTCAAAGGCTTCTTGTACTAGCAAATGTCCGGCATTGTATAATATGTGTGTTTGGTGCTAATATAAAATTATATTTTGGTTAATCCAAACAAATGAATAGAAGAAAAGTACATTGTGAGAGATTCAGGCATGAGTAAGCTATGTATTGAAGTATACAAAGACTCAAAATCAAGTGATTTTTTTACAGAAAGGTGAGGTTAGGGCAGGTCACATTTATATTTATTTATTTTGCAGACAATTTTATCCAAAGTGACAAAAGTATAGAATAGCTACCAAGCCAAATGCTTGGAAGCATATAATCACTGTTAGGCAAAACATTTCTTGATATTTTTGTATGCTATTCTTCATATATTTATAAATTACTTTGTACTTTATAATTGTTTAGCTGTTTACATTTTGCTTTGAAGCCATTCAATAGTTTCCAACTTAATAGCAGTTCCAGGTGTTGTAGCTTACATGGTGGTAGGTTTTGTTCAATAAGTTTTCACTTTTCTTATAGCAAAGATATGCCTCTAAAGAAACACTTTTCAATACATAGCCTATTCACTGGAGCAAAGAGAGTGACAACTAGCCATAGTCTCCTCTCCTATATTATATTAACTAGAAAACGTCTCAGTTACGTTTGTAACCTCGGTTCTCTGATGGAGGGAACGAGACGTTGTGTCGAACCGACAGATGGGGTTCGTCCTTGAGAACCAATCACTTCCGACTTCTTAGAAAAGGCCAATGAAAATTGGCGAATGAAATTTGCATGCCGGACTCCGCCCCCGGATATCCGGGTATAAAAGGGAGACGGCGTGCCTCATTCATTCACCTTAGTTCTGAGGAGCCTGAGACCTCTCACGACTGCTGCAGTGGACAGCACGTGTTGTGGCAAGAGGACACAACGTCTCGTTCCCTCCATCAGGGAACCGAGGTTACAAACGTAACCGAGACGTTCCCTTTCTGTCGGTCTCTCGACGTTGTGTCGAACCGACAGATGGGGTTCCAATGGAAAACGCCATAACACTGTGCCCTATCACAATCTCAACGAAGCGACGGTGACTGGCCTGGGCGTGTCAGCCGTGACGCTACCGCGAAATTGTAACCTACCAGTGGGTAGGTAGGGGGTCCCAGAGCTTTCTTGAAAGGTGGGAAGGCCCCTACCTTCGGCCTCACAGGCGGCGGCCTTGTTCTCTAACAGCGAGAAGCCGCCCGGAACCGTAAGGCCACTGGGTAAGCGCTACTTCCTCAAGCGGGGGATGCGCTACAGAGACCACTTCCTACCACAGGGAGGAGACTAGTGGAGATACCAACATGATCTCACCGATGGAGGAGAACTCATGGGAAGAGAGCTCTCACCCAGTGGGCGTAGGCGAACTAGGACAGGTACGCCAAGTGACAGCGTCCATGATCCAATGCGCCAATCTCTGTTTGAGACAGCCCTCCCTGCTGATCTCCAAAACAGACAAGAGCTGCTCAGAGCTTCTGCGGCTCTGCGTGCGGTCCAAGCAGAGGTGCAATGCACATACTGGACACAACACGGATGGGGTTGGGTCTTCCTCCCTGGTGGGGAGCGCCTGTAAGTTCACCACCTGGTGTCTCGGGGGAGTGGTGGGAACTTTGGGCACGTAGCCGGGCCGGGGTCTCAGGATAGTGTGAGAATAACCGGGCCCGAGTTCTAGGCAATCTGTGGACACGGAGAATGCTTGTAGGTCCGCTACCCTCTTGAGCGTCCTCCCGAGAGCCGTCTTCATCGTGAAGTGAGAAAGAGCGGCATCTCCGAGGGGCTCCAGGACCGCATCAAGGTCGTAAGAGGGTACGGAGCGTGGGTGAGGTGGTAGCCTTCCCGCGCCCCTTAGGAACCAAATGATCAGGTTGTGCTGTCCTAGAGACTACCAGCAACTGGGTCGTGATGAGCAGCAACAGCGGCTACATACACGTTCAGTGTGGAAGGGGAGAGATTATTCTCGAGTCTCTGGAAGGACCGCACCCACTTGATCAAGCAACTCCGCGGGTCTTCTCTTCGAGAAGAGCACCAGGATGAGAAGAGGCACCACTATAGGCGTATCGTCACCTAGTGGCCAGGGCCCTAGCCTGAGTAGTGATCTTAACCGCCGCAGGGGTTAGGCCACTCAGGATCTCCTCGTTCCATCCAGGGGCCAGACATGGAGGTTCCAGAGGTCTAGCCCGTGATGCCATAACATGCCCTTCCCCTGGGAAAGCAGGTCCTTCGTCAGGGGAATCGGCCAGGGGGGAGCTGTCGTCAAGAGCATTAGCTCCGAGAACCAAGTCCGGTTGGGCCAGTATGGCGCAACTAGTACACTTGATGCTCCTCTTCCCTGGCCTTGCACAGAGTCTGTGCAATGAGGCTCACTGGGGGAAAGACGTACTTCCGCTTGTCCCGCGGCCAGCTGTGCGCTAGAGCCTCCGTGCCGAGGCAGGGAGTACCTTACCGGCAATGGGTGGTGTCCAGGGAGGCGAAGGGGTCTACCTGAGCCCGCCCGGACTGTCCCCAATGAGCTGGCTACGCAGGGGTGGAGTCGCCACTCTCCGCGAGGCATCAACTGACGAGAAAGGACATCGGCTGTCTGGTTCAGGTCACCTGGGATATGTGTGGCCCTGCGGACTCCACAGGAGTAGTCGTCGGGCGAGTCGTCTTAGCTGCCATAAGCGAACGCCACCCTGGCGGTTAAAAACGCTACGGCAGTTGTGCAGTCCAACCGGACCAGCACGTGCTTGCTCTGCACGAGAGGTTGTAACCCCTTCAGTGCGGGTAGCACATCCAACAACTCTAGGCAATTGATATGCCTGCGCAGGCGGGGGCCCGTCCATCGCCCCGACACTGCATGCCCGTTGCACACGGCACCCCAACCCTGCAGGGAGGCGTCTGTCGACCCTGACGCGTCTCGCCTGCCCGAGAGGGACCCCCGAAAAGGTCATTGAAGACCAAGGGGTTAGGGTGCGTCGGCAGAAAAGCGTAATCACCATCCGCCTGCTGCCGGTGTGCCACGCTCTCCAGGGAACTCGACTCTGTAGCCAGTGTTGGAGCAGTCTCATGTGCATCAACCTGAGGGGTATCACCACCATCGAGGATGCCATGTACCCAGGAGCCTCCTCCCGCTGACTGCTTGAAATATTCCAGGCAGTTCAACACTGACTGAGCGCAGTCGTGCTGTAATGGAGACAGAATTGAGTTCCATACCAAAAAAGGAGTATGCTCTGCACAGAGGAGAACTTGCTCCTTTTCGGTTGACCTGTGGTCCCAATCGATCTAGGTGCCGAAGCACTAGGTCCCTGTGTGTACATAACAGATCTCACGAGTGTGTCAAATGAGCCAATCGTCGAGATAGTTTAGTACCCGCACACCTCTCTCCCAGAGGGGAGTGAGGGCGGCTTCCACGATCTTCGTGAAGACTCGTGGAGACAGGGACAGACCGAAGGGGAGGACTCTGTAATAATATGCCTGACCCTCGAAAGCGAACCGTAGGAACGGGCGATGACGAGGGAGAAAGAGACATGAGAGTAAGCGTCCTTCAGGTTGATTGCCATGAATCCATCTTGACATCTGACAGATGCCAGGATGCGCTTCTGCGTGAGCATCCTGAACGGCAGCTTGAGTAGGTGCCTGTTCAGGGTACGCAGATCTAGCGACCCCCGCTCTTTTGGGGACGATGAAGTACGGGCTGCCGGTTGAACATCTCGGCTAGAGGGACGAGCACGATCGCTTCCTCACCAGAGGGGTGGCGATCTCGGCCCGAAGCACGGGGCATCCTTGCCTCTGCTGAGGTTAAGAGGATGCCCCGAAACTTGGGCGGGCGTCCGGGGAGTTGGATCGCGTAGCCGAGGCGGACCGTATCCCGTAGTCACCGTGACGGTTTGGGAAGCTCTTGTCAGGCTCCCAGGGACCGACAGGGAGGCTAGGGGTACGTTCTGCTTCATCGACCTGCCGGGGGTGGTTCGATGGCTGGCAGTACGGATCCCTCGCCGTGGGGGGGACCCCGGGGAGGAGATCGGCTCTGCAGTTTTACCTGTCTGGCGAAGATGTAGCACAAAGCACCGTCGATTGAGAGTGCTTAGGCTGCTGATTATCCTCGACATTGGGTCTCGCCGTGACGCAACGTCGAGTTGCCGAACACCGTCGTGTAGAGGGTGAGAGCGGCTGTGATAAATGCCCAGAGAGGAAGAAAACTTTTAGAAAGGTATTCTCGAACTCCATGGGGTCTTCCCATGAGGGCCGCATTGGCTTTCGCCGCGGCTGCAGATGGGGTGGTGGTCTCCTCTTCGATGTCTCGAAGAGGACGAGGGCTGCTGGGAAGCAGACGGTGCATGGGATCTTGGCGGCCAGAGGGCAGTCGAGTCGCGGCTGGGGAGGACATACGTGATATCCTCTGTCTGCTCCCTAACTGTCGAACTCGACAGTATCACCAAACAGCCCCCCCTTGCGAGATGGGTGCATCGAGAAAGCGGACTTTCTCAGAGTTACTCACCTGTGCAAGGTTCAGCCAGAGGTGTCTCTCCTGGACCACAAGTGTGGACATCGTCCGACCCAGGGCCCGCGCGATCACCGCCGAAGGGGGCGTTCCAGGTCGTACTAGGTTCCTCATGCACTTCCGGGAGAACACGGAACTGAGGGCGAGTGCGGCTTGGAGCCACTCTGAAGCCCGATGTACCGTGTATCCAGCCGCGAGCGTTGGGAGAGGCAGTGCGGTGCACCGCAACCCAATGCCGGCGGCCCGGGAAAGCATGGCTGACATTACGACATCCGCTTCTTCCTGATCTCTACCCCCCGAGGGAGGGAGCTTCAAGGAATCGTCGGAGTCTGATGCCAGTAAGTCACCCTCCGATGCTGCAACAGACATCTCATCATCACGTACCGTGTCCGATACGTGATTGAGGAATAAGACGGCGGACTGTCTTTTGGGGAACGGTCAGACGAGCAAGGCGAGGTGCGAACGGTCCGCGAGCCAATGGCTGACGGATTAGCGCTCACAGTAATCCTCATATCACCCTCGCTGCTCGCCGTAGCGGGCGGCAGGGCCGTAGTCCTGCCGTCACGGAACGGGAAGCAGACGAGGTGGTGGCTGAGTCCCGTGGGAACACAGCCACCCATGACGCAACGTCTGAATCGTCAGCCGCCCGCAGTGCGGGCAGGACGTATCCACAACATCTGCCCCAGCGTACTGGAAGCAGACATCGTGTCCGTCCCCCTCCTCGATGAGTGTGTTGCACCCAAGAGAACAGCGGGACATGCCACGCTGGAGAAATTTGCTCTTTTAGAGAAAAAAACTGGAACACTTCTGGAACCGCCGAGACGCCCAGGGGAAGTAGCTGCAGGAAGGGACAGTCCGCTGCACCACGTCGTAGAGCCGGCAGTCTTGTAGCGAAGTCTGTTGATCATGAGCGAAGGCTCCGAAGAACAAAAGGTGAATGAATGAGGCACGCCGTCTCCCTTTTATACCGGGATATCCGGGGGCGGAGTCCGGCATGCAAATTTCATTCACCAATTTTCATTGGCCTTTTCTAAGAAGTCGGAAGTGATTGGTTCTCAAGGACGAACCCCATCTGTCGGTTCGACACAACGTCGAGAGACCGACAGAAAGGGAACCTAATTTTCTTTGATATGAAGATGTTTTTATTAATGTCTATGATCTTGCTTTTAAAAATGCCCTGATTTTCCATGTTTCTTTGAAGTGTGGGATTCCTGTATTTAACTTTGATTATTGATAAAAAAGTAAAACAGATTAATCTTTCTAAATCTACAAACAGTTGTAATAATGTTAACATAAACTAACAATGAAAAATTCTTATAAAGCATTTATTCATCTTATTTAAAGTTGACTAGACTAATTATTATAAAGTGTAACTGAAACTGTAAAGTCTTACCAAAAATGATTGTATTCACTAAAATACTTTTCATAGCAGTGGCATACCAACTACTTCTTACTTCTCACTTCTTACAGCACGAAAAAATGTTATCACATCAAATCTTACCTCGAGGCGACTGTGAACTGAAATGGAATCCTTTTATAGACTTGCCTTTAAACAATTAGTCAATACAGTCTACATATATTTCTGCATTTACATTTCGTCATTGCATCACTGCATGTGATTTAAAGTCATTGAGAAAGTGATATGGAGGAAAGACTGAAGCTCCATCACCAGTGGCAGATTTTTACATTTTAGATAATGCATAGAGAATGCTGTTCGCACTAAAATGAATTTTGCATAATGGTGATGTTGGGGATATATGAAAATGGACATTTTCAGAAGGTACATTATACATCAAGGATTTACATGGAAATATCCACATATGCATATTATAAGTAAACATCCAAATCCATTTTTTCCTCATAGTGACCTAGTTCAAAATTGAAGAGTAATTAACAATTAATTCTAGCTAATCACTGATGAGAATCATTATAATCCTGCTAGCATCTGTTGCCATGGAAACAGTGATTCTTAGTAGGTGGCAATTTCAAGGAGAGCTTTGCTGCCTGAAAGAGCAAAAGCTAGCAATCTGGTACATTTTGCAGTTGAGGTCTGTTCAATGAAAAGCCACAAGATACACAGCCATATAAACAGCTGCCGTGTCAGTGTACCGTGCAGAGCAGGGGTCTCAAACTTAAATCACTGGGGACCACCATGTGGTGTTCTCTACTGGGTTTCAGTTGAACAATTTTTCCAAGCATGAATTTTAAGTACATACTACAAAGTTACTGACTTTGTTAAAGAGTTGAAAGTCAACTTGCAAGCCAGATTTAAGGATATAAATCTTTAGAGGCAAACTTGGCCCTTGGGTGTGCAGTTTGAGACCCCCGATTGTAGTCAGCATGTCAAGAGGGGAGGAGAAATACAGTACCAACCTCGCACTGCTTTCGCCAAATGTCTATGTTCTTGCGCTGTGCTTTTGAGAAATGGTCCCATGCCTTTTGTCTGGTGGCAGCGGTGAACACAGCCGTAATCTGCTCAACTTTGGTGGGTAAGGAAGTCAGACAAGACAAGCCATTTATGTAGAGCTTTGCAACTGAGCCAGCTAAAGTCAGACACATCAGGAACCTCACAACACTTCACAGAGAGGGCCCTGATAGTGTCTGTTGTACTTACATCTCATAAGCTGTTGATTCAATTCCATAGGACTGAGGGAGGCAACAGTCTACAATTTGCTAAGTAACAGCATTATTTGATATCAAACGCTGGTTGGAGACAGCTCAAAATGCATGAATTTTTATTTCTCTCTTTTCTGGTTCTCAAACTAGAATGACTAGTCATGGAAAGTTATAACCCTTTCACATATTTATGTTCTGCCAAACAGCCCTGATGTTTTCTTTTCATTAAGCTTAATGTACATTTTTGTATAATGTTATCTAGTAATGTTCATGTACAATGAAAATAGGACTTCAGGACCATTTGATAAACATAATACCTGTGTGCAATGAAATGTGAGACTCTCTGAAGAAGTTCTGATAAAACATTAACATTAATTTATAATAAGTGTTTCTGTCTTCATCTCACTTCAATTACACATCTTGCAGTTATACTTCAGTGTATGCAAATGCGTATTCAATCCACCTTCTTAGCAAGTGAACAGTCACCTTATTTGGACATTTTTTATTAAATACTATAAAACATCTCTTATCAATATCTTATAAAGTATAACTATTAATATTAAACTTTGTATACACTTACAGTATTTTTACAATTTAAGAGGTACAAAAGTTGTTGAAGGGTTTTGCCATGACAAGTTTGAAAACCACTGCATTAGATTAGCATTTATTGGGATTTGGACCCTTTGTAAACTGTTGCCTGCTATTATTTTGTCCAGAGATGCCTACAGTTTAGTTAAAAACACATACTGTCTTTTTAGTACAGCTGACATGATTCTGAAATACATTTCCCTTTTACTATTTCATGCAAATATGCTGAGAGAAGCTAAATTTTCCTTTGTTTATCTTTTGTCAGGTTGCCAATTACAAATCAGTATTTTGAACGCATAAAGATGAGGGAATCTGGTGTTGGCCTACCTTAAAGTTAAGTTGAACACCTCCACATCTGCTATATGGTCAGAGTGCCTCCACTGAGACTGTACTTACCTAGGACCCTTCTATGGGCTTTGGCTACAGTCACACTGACTTAGCTAGTGTAGTTCTGAATGCTGAGCGAACATCATATCCATTATTATACATTTATATATTGTCTAAGTGACTTCATTTAGATGGCGAATGCAATGTTTGTACTGCACACATGTAAATGAGACACTGGGGCTCTGTTCCAAAATCTAGTGAACTGCCTTGCTGTTGAAAGCCTAATAGGCATAGACTTCTGAAACTAAAATGGCGCTACATGAGTATCAAA
The DNA here is from genome assembly GCF_024868665.1 of Triplophysa rosa. NCBI lineage: Eukaryota > Metazoa > Chordata > Actinopteri > Cypriniformes > Nemacheilidae > Triplophysa > Triplophysa rosa. Next base: position 20,812,574 of record NC_079895.1, read on the forward strand.
TGTCAAATAAATAGTGGGACATTTGATATGAATAGAGTAAGACATCCATATTGGTATGCAAATAATGTGATAAAACACACCCAGACATTGGCGTCGACATATTTTTCCCCATTCTGAACTACTTTCTACACGTTTTCCTATATAAAATCAACATTAATCTAGCTTTGTGTGGAATCTCACATTTAACATTTTTCAGTGTGCCTTCTCTTTAAATAATACATACGACACATCTTCTGTATGATTTAGCCTATAAGGAGTGAGTCTTATATAGGGAGCTCGTCTATGATGCTTTAAAATGCTGCATACATAGGCAACTCACTAGGTTTTGAAACAGAGCATGTTCTTCTTTTGTCTTGTTTGATGGTGTAAGCATAACAATTTGCACTTATGGACATTAACAATCACTCCTGCTGGCAGAAAAGTAATATCAAGATCAGCACGAAAGGTCCAGCAATCAGATCAGAGACTGAGCCCACTTAAGGACGGCTATATCATCTTTCTCTGTACAAAGGATGTGCTGTTGTCATGGAAACACTAGATGAAAATCTCATAATAACCAGTTGGGGTACAAACAGTGAAGACAGGAGGTATCTTACATTGTGTGAGGATGGCAAGCAGGGAATTTTTAAAGTGTTCTTTGGCCAGCTCCATCTCCTCCTCATGTTGGGCTTTCTCGCTCATTAGACGACGCACGTGGCTGTTGGCCGACTGTATCATTGAGTAGAAATGATTCGCTGTGCGGCGGTTCACCTCGCCTCTTTCTACCCATGTAAAGAGCACTGCCGTCCCCTCACTGAACTTGTTGTCATCTAGAGGAAGGAATGAGAAAATCAGTACAGTAGAAACTTCACAGTACAGTACAAACTTTGGTTAGGGGAAGTTCTGACTTAGTATATTTTCTAATTGACTGACATGATCTATCCATCTGCCAACCTTCAAACAATGTCCTAGGAACCACCAGAGCACATATAACTACATGGTTATAAAATTCAATTGTCTCTTCAACATGCAACAAGTATTAAAACAACTCTGTGCCTCCAACCTTTACATTTCAAGCCATTTTTAATCTTTCAGGCAAGCCAGCATTCGAAGTTTGTCCTTGCATACTTTTTCTAGGAATTAAATATAAATTTAAGAAAAACAACATTTGATAGTGGCAGCATTTAGAGGACAGAGCAGGACTGGGAAAAGACACAACTTGGCCTCAAATCCATGGTTTCTCTAATTTTTCTGTATTGTCTTTTATCCACTGGACAAGAACATCATCTCTTCAGACTCTTCAGTCAGTAACTAACCCTGCATTTTTCTTGTCTAAACATGAATTGTAATTCCAGGCTGAGCAGTCGAGACATGAGGCGTTCGGTGTGGCCTCTCCCAGGCTTCAGTATTCTGCTCCCTATGGACCTGTGTGAAACACATTACTGAAATTGGAAGAATAATTGAATTTTGCCAAAAAGTCACTGCAGTAGCTGGCTGGCAGTAAATTTGATCCATCCCTTAATGAGATCCTGCAAAGCAACAACATCATTCCCTGTATTTGTGCTCACCAGTGCACTTTTGACCAGACTGTTATTTCTTCATATCACCAAAGAAATAAAACCCCTTTTGAGCCAATGATGAGAATGACATCATACAAGATGTACTGTATGAATTATACCAAAACTTTATTCTAGGTCCAAAAATGTGAGCTATACTCAAAGTCATTTTTGCCTTTTTATTATATAAACATTATTCCCATCTGCAATTGGCAAAAATCCCAGGGGACCCTGAGAATTTGACATCAATAGCAGGTATATTATTAAGATGGCACTCAAACATCCCAGCTAATTAAAGGAAATTGAATTCTCCCAGCCCTGAGGCAAAAATGCCATCTGACAAGAATAAAAATACTTTCCACAGTCAAATAAGCCTTCACTGCCAATCTCCCTTTTAATGAGAACGTCCACCAGAAATGCACAGATTAAATTTCCAAGCTCTCCCTCAAAATTCCCAGCATTCAGTACTTTGACCACTCGATAAGTCAGACATTTTGGAAGCCACCATATTTCTGCCAATTCGTTGAGTGCTAGTTATGAATATTAGCCTTATTCAAAACAGCAGTCATTTTATTTTTTCCATAAAAGGATAATATTGCAATGAGCATTTACTTGCCAGAAAACATTAACCATAGACCATAGAAACCATTTTTTCTGATGCCCTTTGGGTTCAATAAATATCGGAACAGATTCGGATCTCGGGATGCTGCACGCAGGGAGGATGGAAAGTGCTTGACAGTGTGCTGTCAAGGTGGAGGTGGAGGCTGCAGTCAAGTCCCATCATCTAAATGAAAGCAGTCTCTCCAGTGAGACGAGAGCTATGCATGGAAATGATGGCCGCCAAACACAAGCCAACCTTTACTGCTTTCCTGGTGCTGCAAGCTATAATCAAATCACAGCATGAAAAAACAGCAGCTGTCAGCCAGAAAATATCTTTGAAATAAAGCAAGAAAGGTGACGTTGCTAATAAATGTGATAAAAATTGGTGTGACAAAAAAAGCATGTGGTGCCTTGAAAATTATGATATATATTGAAAACTGGACATACTATTTAATGCTAATGCTACGAAGAATGAAGCACGCATTTCTGCTAAGAAAAATAAACATTTTACACATCTCCAGAGTTTTACAGAAGATCCCGAAAACTATCTCAGATCTGAAAATATTGCAGCATGAATTTCAATAGAGCCGTCAATATTTTAAATTTCATTGCTTCTTATTGGTTGAATAAAACACAAGTTAACTAGTAACAAGGCGCGAGAACCAGTGAGATCTAAAATTATCAATGTGCCACAATACAATTAAAATTAGCGTTCGTATCTGCTTGTTTACATTCCAGTTTCACTAAATTATTAATACTTTTATCTCTAACTTGAGTACTATAAAAGAAGATGATGACATGTCAAAATCATTTTTTGTAAGAAAGTCATATACATGTATGCTGTCGAGTCAGTTTGGAGAGAATTTGGGTAAAGTCTTCTGAATAATAATAAAGCATTTTGCGCACCCAAAAGCAAATTAAATCTATTTAGTCAACCTTGGAATCCCTTTTTAGAAGCCTGGCACAGAGTGTTCACTTCATTGACAATCAGGTCTCACTGGAACTAGCTGATCATATAAGCACACCAGTACTGCAGAATAAACAACAGCTGGGGCAGATGCAGACTCGGATGAAATGAGGACTTCTGAGTCCTGAGGCATATGACCCCTAAAACTACGTAGCCACCCATTAATGTCTGTCACGTCATCAGAGGGCAGTCAAAAACAGCTGGGAAATGTCTGAAGAGAAGCAGACCTGGCAGTTTAGGCCATTTTACCACATTCTGCTTTTATTACAGAAATAAAAGCTCTGCCTTGAAGCTCTTCCAAAGAGCCCAAATTTCTCTCGGCGCTACATTAACGATGACAAATCTCTGCTTTAAAGGCTAGATGACATCATGGCACCAGAGTCTGTGGGAAAGCTTACCTTTCAGTTTCTCAGCCAAAAGAGCTGCCTCGTGCTCAGAGTAGTGCATTATGGGAGGAGGTGAAGGAGGTCTCAGCCGCTCCTCCTGGATTTTCTGTCGATGCCGTTCTTCTCGTGCCAGTAATCTTTGCATGCACTCCCACTCGTACAAATCATCTCTCGCCTGAGCGAAATCTACATGTATGCGGCCCGAATCCTTTTTATCGGTGCTGGAGCCAATGCGCATCCGATAGCCTAAAACAACAAACATCAATCATCAAACAGAGCTACCATACAGGGATATCCATAACGTAAAAAAAACCTGGTTTAGAGAGACAATTTCAATTTACAGGAACACATATTAAATGCATAATAATATTTGATCTGTCTGAATTATTCAAATTATTGGCACATGTTAGTATATGGAATTCTAGCACATGCAGTATTTTAAAGTACTGTATTTTAAAAGAAATCTCTTAGTGATGGATCCTGGCAAAGATCTAGAATGGCACCATCCTCTGGAGCAGCAGTGGGCGTCACCCCTCTACTCTGAGCTGTATACTTCACTTGCTCATCCGAGGCAGTTTAATTTGACTGTTCTGTTCCGCAACTCTCATTGAAAATGAATTCTGATGTAGTGGTCTTTCCAAGCATTATCACTGACACGCAAAGATGACACCTCTCCACACAACAATAACATTGCTTTGGTCTTGACTCTTGGCTCATGGTTTAGTCAAGTGCTCAAACCATTTATGTATCTCCCAACACAACTAATCGCAATGGTCAGTACTAGAAAACCTGCACTGCATTGAAATTTTTACCATTTTTTGGTTTATATGATGACATTTTATAGTATGTTGTTGTTATATGGATGACCTTAAAGGGATAGCTCACCCAAAAATGATAATTCTGTCACCATTTACTTACCCTCTTGTTATTTCAAACCTGTATAAATTGATTTGTTCTTCTAAACACAAATGTGTTCTTCTGTAACCAAACAGATCTCATCCCCCATTGACTCCCATAGTATTTATTTTCCCTAGTATGGCAGTAAAAGGGGGATGAATTCTGTTTGGTTATTGACATTCTTTCAAATATCTTCCTTTGCGTTCAGAAGAACAAAGAAAATGATACAGGTTCGGAACAATGTGAGGATCAGTAAATGATGACAGAATTTTCATTTTTGGTTGAACTATCACTTTAAAAGCAGCCTTGAGGTGCAGTAGTCCAGAATGGTCAGATTAGGTTGCTTTTGTTTTGTTTTGTTGTATGTGGATTTTAGGTTATTGGTTCTATTTTTAGTAGGAAATTAGAGCTATAATTCATCTCTGCTGTTGTCCCCACTGGCTAATCTGGCAATAGTTGCATCAGCAACATTACCTGCCGAAATCTGCTGTTAACAGCATGGCTTTTCTGGTCTAGATAACGAGCAAAAACCAGTCTGAATTAGCATTCAAATTCATACTGATGGAGTGTTTCTGTCAGCAGTCACAGTAAAGAGAAAATTCATGTTTTAATCAAATGAGTAATAAAATAAGAAGCACTTATACACTATGTGTATAAATAAACAAAGACACACCAGACAAGTAGAGGGCCTTGTCCACCATGAACTCCTCACTATAGCGAATGTGGCAGAAGTTTTTCTTGCTCTTGCGGATGGCAATAATCTCACCACACTGGTCAAAAACTTCTTTAATTATCTCCTCAGTCGCATTTTCAGGAAGTCCACCAACAAAGACGGTCTTGCACCCTGGAGGTCTCTCTCTGGTGGAGGGTGGTGGAAGATCTGGAAGATCCACAAAAAGCCTGATTATTGCAGTCAGATTGCATGACTCAACATGACTTTAATCAAGTAAATGTGATTGTTTTCACATTACTCTTTTTTCCAGCATAGTTTGAATTTATACAACAAATTTATAAATGGGGCTGAGTAAAGAGAAAAATAAAAGGGTAAAAAGAAAATTAATTTGAAATACTCTGCCTAATTTCTAGGTAAGGAGATGTATGTAAAAAGTTTATAAAGATGAACCATCTAACTGTAATTGAAGAGTTTATTTGAAAATATATATATTCATATTAGATTTAGATTGACAATATTTAATTCTTTCAGTGGAACATATTAGAATTCTTTCAAAAGGCATGGATAGTACTTTCGTCAACGACTTCTGATTTTGGATATCAGCATAGCAGTGATGAATTCACAAATATTTTTTTCTCTAATATCATCAATTTTATAACTATGCAACCAGAGGCTACACTAGCTGATCAAGCAACTAACTACAGCTCCCCTAAGGAGCAATTGCAATTATTTTATTCTGTAGATCACGGTGAACTGTCTAAAATAATCTAAATCAACAACATGTATGCTAGGCCCTATACCTACAAATCTACAGAAAGAGATACTCCCATAAATTATAGATTCTCTTCTTAGCATTATTAACTCACAATAAGTCATAACATAGTCATAACAATAAGGTGTCACGCAAATCAAAAGTCCAGTACGGTGTACCACAGGGCTCAGTTTTAGGACCTTTGCTCTTCGCACTACACATGCTACCTCTAGGTGATAAAATAAAGCGACACGGAGTTAGCATTCACTCCTATGCTGATGACACTCAACTTTATATTTTCTTGAAGCCTCATGAAACACAGCAGTTCAACAGAATAATGGTATGCATAGTCGATATAAAAAAAACTGGATGAGTAACAACTACTTATTACTTAACTCAGACAAAACAGAAGTGTTACTTATTGGACCGAAAACCGCCATACCTAACAACCAAGAATACTGTTTAACTATTGACGGATGTTCCATAAAAACCTTGTCGTTAGCAAAGAATCTTGGTGATTTATTTGATAGTAATCTGTCATTTGAAAGCCATGTCGCCAACACCTGTAAAACTGCATTTTTCTTATGAATATATTGTAGCGGGGTGGAAAAATACACAACAAGAATCTGGGTGATAACAAGTCCCCGGAGGGTGGATTTTATTAAAGATAGGTGGTGAGTTCGTGGGTGCTGTGGTTCCTTCTCCCAGTGGTGCGAGGTGTGCTATCCGTGTCCGCTCCAGAGTCTTTGGGGTGCTCGTCGTGGGGGTATCCGGTCACACACTGCTGTCTGGGACACGTTAGAACACGTTAGCATATGTCCCGTCGAGAGGTTTCTCTTCCTCCTCTGGCGATCAGGCGGCTTATGAGACCGCCTGTTAATCGCCGGCAGCTCTGACCAATCAACCCGTGAGTGTCGACAGCTGTTCCTCGTCCGTTTCCAGGGCAACACTGTTAGGAGCTCGTCACACCCCCCACCCCCCCCCCCAAGCGTTGACCCCGGCCCGGCCGAAGAGAGCGCAGCGACCAGCGGGGAGACAGGGGGTGGGTGGGGAGTGACCCCCTACAGACCTGAGTAAGCTGCCCAGATCCGAGAGAGGCCGTCGGCGTTGGAGTTGGCCGTGCCAGGCCGGTGTCGAAGGAGGAAGTGGAAGTCCTGGAGCGCGAGGAACCAACGAGTCACCCTGGCGTTGGTATCCTTGGCCCAGCCCATCCACTGCAGGGGGGCGTGGTCGGTCATCAGGGTGAACTTGCGGCTGAGGAGGTAATACCGGAGCACCAGGACAGCCCACTTGATGGCCAGAGCCTCCTTCTCAACGGCGGCATAGTTCATCTCGGCTGGGGTCAGATTCCTGCTGATGTACAGCACGGGATGCTCTTCACCATCCTGCAACTGGAACAGGACAGCTCCCAGTCCCATGTCGGATGCATCCGTCTGCAACAGAAAGGGGCAGCCAAAGTCCGGAGCCCGGAGGACTGGCTCAGAAGTGAGCACCGTCTTCACTTTCCTGAAGGCCTCCTCTGCTTCGGCCGTCCAGGTCACAATGTCCGGCTGTCCCTTTCTGGTCAGGTCTGTCAAGGGGGCGGTTAGAGAGGAGAAGTTGGGAATGAAGCAGCGATAATACCCCGCCAACCCCAGAAACGCCCGTACCTGGGTCTTTGAGCTGGGTCTGGGCGCGTCCCGCACTGTTTCCACCTTCTTGTCCTGTGGCTTGATGAGGCCGCGTCCCACCTGGAAACCCAGATGCTTCGCCTCCGAGAGGCCCAGGTGACACTTCAGGGGGTTGGCGGTAAGGCCAGCCCTGCGGAGTTCGGTCAGCACCCTCCGGAGATGGTCCAGACGGTCATCCCAATGCTCGGAGTGGATCACCACGTCGTCCAGATAGGCTGTGGCGTAGGGTTGATGTGGCCGCAGCACGATGTCCATCATAGGCTGGAACATGGCGGGGGCTCCGTGCTGCCCAAAGGGAAGGGTCCGGTATTGCCAGAGGCCGCTGGCGGCCTTCGAAAGGGGTACCTACCAGTCACATCCTGGAATTGACCGACCAGGTGCTGAAGCTCCATCTTCTTTGTCGCGGAAAACAGGGGGTCCATGTCCACGACGACTGGATCCCCGATTGCCAGGGCGGCGAGCTGGTCTCTAGTCCCCGTCCACTTCTTCAGAAGGTTGATGTGATATATCTATAACTTCTTCTGCTTTCCTGGCTGGCGGATCCGGTAGGTGATGGGGCCGAGTTTTTCCGTGACTGTGTAGGGCCCCTGCCAGCTAGCCAGGAACTTGCAGCCGGAGTTGGGGACGAGGACCATCACCCTGTCACTGGAACAGAACTCACGGGGCTTGTAGAGTCGTTGCTGGGCTTGCTGGGCGGAGACGAGGTATTCCCGGACTAATGGCATCACCCTGTCGATCCTTTCCATGATCTGTCGGACGTGCTCTATCAGTGGGTGGGCGTGGGTTGTTGTTCCCAAGTCTCATTCGCCACGTCCAGCAGTCCTCGGGGTTGCCGCCCGAAAAGGAGTTCGAAAGGGGTGAAACCAGTTGATGCTTGGGGGACCTCGCGTATACCAAAGAGGACGTAGAGGAGCATGAGGTCCCAGTCCCGCTTGTCGTCGGCCGCGACCCGCCGTAGCATCTGCTTCAGTGTTCTGTTGAAGCGTTCGACGAGTCCGTCCGACTGGGGGTGGTATATGGAGGTCCTCAACTGTTTCACCCTCAGGAGCTTGCACAGGTCTGCCATTAGCCAGGACATGAACGGGGTCCCCTGGTCGGTCAGAATCGCCGAGGGTATGCCTACCCGACTGGAGAGCGTGAAGAGCTCCTGGGCGATGGCCTTGGCCGTGGCTTTCCGCAGCGGTACGGCCTCCGGATATCGGGTGGCATAGTCGACGATTACCAGGATGTGTTCGTGGCCACGAGCAGATTTTGGTAATGGCCCTACCAGGTCCATCCCGATGCGCTCGAAGGGCACCTCGATGATGGGCAGCGGAATCAGCGAACTGGGGGGGAGGAGTCCTCAGAGACGTCTTTTGGCAGGTCGGGCAGGCTTGACAGAAGAGCCGGACCTCGGCATCTAATCCTGGCCAATGGAAGCGGTCCCTGATACGCTGGGTGGTATTGTTGATGCCGAGGTGTTCGGCCATCGGATGGGAATGTGCCAGCTCCAGTACAGTCTCCGTTTTCGACCGGGGTACCACCAATAACGGTTTTACCTCCCCCCTCCGCTGGGCGACACAGTACAGCAGGCCATTTCTGACCTCGAAGTGCGGGAGAGGATGAGGGCCAGAGTGCGTCTCCCTCCCATCGACCGCCCTTACTTGCGACCAGCAGTGTTTCAGGCGGTCGCCCTCACGCTATTCCCTGGCAAACAAGCCTCCACCCGTTACCTGTTGAAACGCATCAAAGAAAGGGTTCAACGGGGGGGGGGCTCACCTTCTCTCCCGCTGTCGGAGGCCATCAGGGCGGGGTGATGTCCGTTTTCCTGATCGGCCCGCCGTTGGCGACGACCCCTCTTCCGGCCAGCAGACTGCACGGCGGCAGTCAGCAGACCACTCCGACCTCCACTGGCCAGGAACCGATGCCCGCCGATATTGTCACCACCCGGGCGGGCACGTGTCTGGTATCCCCGTGCACGCAGGTGACCCCGAGACTCACCCCAGGGTGGGACGATGCGGGTCTGGACCAGGCTGACCGCGCTGCCGGAGTCCAGGAGGGTGGGGAACGCACGTCCGTTCACCATCACGTCCGCCCTATGGGCTCCGGTTGGCAGGTCCTGATGCACGATGCAACCTACCAGCCAGGAACAAACGGCGGTGTTGGACACCTCCAACGGCATGGGTATGTCCGGTGGGGTAGGGGCCGCCGGCCTGCTTCCTGGTCGATAGGTGCTCTGCGGCGCGCATTGCTCCTGGACCACCCTCCGGGGAAATGGCAGCGCTCGCTCCCCCTCCCGCCGGTGAGCAGCATCCGCCAGTTCCATGGCCTCGACCAGCTCTGCGATGGTAGCGGGGTTCTTCATCCCGAAGGCCTGTCAGTGGGAGCGTGGGAGGGCACGTAGCAGCCGGTCGACCACGACGCGTTCCGCTATGGTGGCAGCCGGGGGGTTCCCGTCGAGCAACAATTGTTGAGCGAGGCGGGCCAGCTGGGCAGCCTGGGTCCGGGCTGGACGACCGGACTGGTATTCCCAGGTGTGGAAGAGATGGGCCGCACAGATCGGGGAGAGGCCCAAACTGGCCAGGATCTCCCCTTTCAGGTCGGCGTAGGAGTTGGCCACCGCAGTCGGAAGGGAGATGTATACCTTCTGCGCCTCGCCCGTGAAGAGGGGCACCAGCAATCGCGCCCATTCGTCCGCCTCCCAATTCTCCCCGGCTGCCGTGGTCTCAAACATCTGCAGGTAAGCCTCGACATCGTCGTGGGCCGTCATCTTTGGCAGGAGTTGCGTTACCTGCACACAGGGATCAGGCAGCGGAACGCGTCGAGCTGCGGCAGTACGTAGGGCCTCGAGCTCCAGCTCGGTCTGGCCCTGACGGGAGGCGAGATGTTCGGTGATCTGCTGCTGGCGGATACTGACCTCCGTCAGTCGTTGGAGGAGCTCTTCCATGGGTGAGCGAGTGTCCGCCTGAAAAAGACCAACCAGTGAGAAGAAAAGAAAGGGAAAAAAATATATACATATCCCCTTTAGAATCGTGGTATCCAGTGCGCTTGTGGTATCCTTCCACCACTATGCCTGCATTCTCCACCAGTGTAGCAGGGTGGAAAAGTACACGACAAGGATCTGGGTGATAACAAGTGCCCGGAGGGTAGATTTATTAAAGATAGGTGGTGAGTTCGTGGGTGCTGTGGTTCCGTCTCCCAGTGATGCGAGGTGTGCTATCCGTACTGGTTCCCCTGGTTGGGCCTGGGTTCTGTGTGTGTGTGTGTGTGTGTGTGTGTGTGTGTGTGTGTGTGTGTGTGTGTGTGTGTGTGTGTGTGTGCGTGCGTGTGTGTGTGTGTGTGCTTGCGTGTATGTGTGCGCGCTTGCGTGTGTCAGTGCGTGTGTATATTGTGCTCTGTGCGTGTGGAGTTGTGTTTTATGCATGTGGGTGTGTATGAACCTGTGTGCATGTCTGTATTCTGTGTGTGTTCACTTTCTTTTGTTTTAACTTGTACAACTTTAATGTTTTGCTTATAGTCAATATGTTTCATGTACAGCTGCTTTGTAACAATGAAAATTGTAAAAAGCGCTATATAAATAAGTTGACTTGACTACTTTATATGTTTACCATTTACCAGAGGTGGAACAGTAACGAATTACATTTACTCGCGTTACTGTATGAGTAGGTTTTTTGTGTACTTGTACTTTTTTAAGTAGCTTTTAAAATCTGTAATTTTACTTGTACTTAAGTATGATTTGTGTGATGTATTGTACTTCGTATATTTAAAATCACATCCGTTACTGAGTAAAAAAATATGAAAAATTGCAAGGAAAAAAACCGACGGAAATTATCCAGTGAATAATGGGCGCGAGTTTGAGTTTGCGCCATACCAGAAGAGCGATGGAGACGGAGAAGTTAGACATCGGTATAGTGCACCTGTCCTAAGTGAAACCCTATCGAACTCTACTGCTGAAGACAATGAAGTAAACCCCTGGCCATATTTAAGCAACCATTTCAGCTTCAAGACAGGATTATGGACGCTGTGCAAACTCTGTCTGTATTTTAGGTAAATTGCTCACTTAAAGGCATGTAAAACGTCTTGGTTACGGATGTAACCTCGGTTCCCTGATGGAGGGAACAGACGTTGTGTCGAACCGACAGAATGGGGTTTGTCTTGAGAACCTATCATCTTCTGAGTATTTAGAAAAGGCCAATGAAAATTGGCGAATGAAATTTGCATGCCGGGCTCCTCCCCGGATGTCCGGGTATAAGAGGGAAGCCGGCGTGCTCATTCATTCACCTTTGGTCTGAGGAGCCTAAAGCATCCTCCCCCGACCGCTGGGGTGGGCGGCCAGTGTTGTGGCATGAGGGACACAACGTCTCGTTCCCTCCATCAGGGAACCGAGGTTACATCCGTAACCAAGACGTTCCCTTTCTGTTGGTCTCTCGACGTTGTGTCGAACCGACAGAATGGGGTTCCTATGGAAAACGCCACAGCACTGAGCCCGTCACAATCTCTGGGAGCGACGTTGACTGGCCTGGGCGAGTCAGACGAACACGCTAACGCGAAATTATGACCTTCCAGTGGAGAGGAAGGGGGACCCAGAGCTTTCCACAAAAAGTTGGGAAGCCCCCTAACGCCGGCCGTCACGGGCGGAGGCCTGATTCTCTAAATGGCGAGAAGCCGCCCGGCACCGTACGGGCCACTGGGTAAGCATTATTCCCCCCTGGGGGGGAAGAACGCTGCAGAGGCCACTACCTACCGTAGGGAGGAATTAGTGGAGACACCACATGGTCTCACCATCAGGGGAGAACTCATGGGAGGAATGTGCGGACTGCAGGAGTTAACCGCAAGGTGGGAGTCCACCTGGGGAGGTCATGGGTTGCCAAGGTGGGAACCATTCATGAGGATACATCAGACGGAACAGCCCACGGAGGGGGGGTTACCATGTCTGGAGCACTAGGTCGGGTTAGAGCTATGTGGGAGATAACTCAACTGTACCCCGGCCTAAGGGGGCAGGGCTGCTCTGCCCAGCCTGTCCCCTGGAAGGGTGCTAGTGATGGATGGAATGCCTGTTCTTTACCCGAGGGGAAAGAAGTGAGGCAGGATAGCCACTGCTCCCCCCGGAGGGGGAAGGGCTTCCGCAGGTGTACACCCTACCGGCTGCTGGTCCCACACCTTGCCAGGATGCGGGCTGACACCGGTTCCGCGCGTAGGTATTAGAACCTCACGGAGTTGATGGGCATAGCCCAACCCACAGCTCTGCAGATGTCTGCCAGAGAGGCGCCCTGAGCCAGTGCCCATGAGGGGTGTGCCTCACCCCCACGGGCAGGGACGAATAGAGATCGGTATGCCCTAACGAGGGCATCCACGATCCAGTGCGCCAGCCTCTGTTTGGAGACAGCCCTCCCTTCTGCTGACCTCCGAAACAGAAAAAGAGCTGCTCAGAGCTTCTGGGCTCTGCGTGCGGTCCAAGTAGAGGCGCCGTGCACGTACTGGACACAACACGGATAGGTTGGGTCTTCCTCCCCGGTGGGGAGCGCCTGCAGGTTCACCACCTGGTCTCTCGGGAGAGTGGTGGGAACCTTGGGCATGTAGCCGGGGCGGGGTCTCAAGATAACGTGAGAATCCCGGCCCCGAGTTCTAGGCAATCTGTGGACACGGAGGGTGCTTGCAGATCCCCTACCATGCCTACCCTCTTGGAGGTGAGCGCCATGCGGAAAAACCGTCTTTATCAAGACTGAGAAAGAGCAGCAATCCCGAGAGGCTCGAAGGGGGCGGGGCCTCTTGGGGCCCGTCACCTAGGTCGCAAGAGGGTACGGAGCGCAGAAAGGTGGTCACCCTCTCGCGCCCCTTAGGAACCTAATGACCAGGCCGTGCTGTCCCAGAGGCTACCCAGCACTTGGGTCATGATGAGCGGCCGTAGCGGCTACATACATTCCCAGTGTGGAGGGGGAGAGGTTACTCCCCCGCTCTCTTGAGGACGGGACAGCTCGTACCCGACTGAGCAACTCCGCGGGTCTTCTCAGCGAGAAGAGCACCAGGACGAGAAGAGGCGCCACCTCTGGGCATATAGCCGCCCAGTGGCCGAAGCCCTAGCATGAGTGATGTCCCAACCGGACTGGGGGTGGGTCACTCAGGATCTCCTCGTCCCGTCCAGACATGGAGACCAGGTTTTGCCTGGGATGCCGCAACGTGCCCCTTCCCCTGGGGAAGCTGTTCGCCAGGGGGAGCGGCCAGGGGGGAGTTGTTGTCAGAGCCTCAGCTCCGAGAACCAAGTCCTGGTTAGGCCAAAGGGGCGTAACTAGTACCATTTGATGCTCCTCTTCCCTGGCCTTGCACAGGACCTGTGCAATGAGGCTCACTGTGGGGAAGCATACTTCCGCTTGTCCCGCGGCCAGCTGTGCGCAAGGGCATCCGTGCCGAGGGTACCTCGGACAGGGAGTACCAAAGCGGACAATGGGTGGAGTCCGGGGAGGCAACAGGACCACCTGTGCCTGGCCGAACTGCCCCAAATGAGCCAGCTGCGCGGGGAGGGAGTTGCCACTCTCCGCGAGGCGTCGACTGACGAGACAGCGCATCGACTGTCTGGTTCAGGATGCCTGGGATGTGTGTGGCTCGCAGGGAGCTGATCACCTGCTGACTCCAGAGGAGGAGGCATCAGGCGAGTCATGTTAGCTGCTGTGAGTGAAAGAATACGCCAGAGCAGCTGTGCTGTCCGACCGGACCAGCACGTGCTTCCCTGCACGAGAGGTAGTAGCCTCCTAAATGCAAGTAGCACAACCAACAACTCTAGGCAGTTGAAATGCCAACGCAGGCGGGGGCCCGTCCACCGCCCCGACACTGCTTGCCTGTTGCACACGGCACCCCAACCTTGCAGGGAGGCATCCCAAAGGGGACCCCTGTCTGCAAGAAGGTCATGGAGACCAGGGGGTTAGGGTGTGTCGGCAGAAAAGCGTGTGACCATACGCCTGCTGCCGGTGTGCCACGCTCTTCAAGGAACTTGACTCTGCAACCAGTGTTGAAGCGGTCGTATGTGCATCGACCCGAGGGGGACCACCCCCGCCGAGGATGCCATGTATCCCAGGAGCCTCTTGTTACAGGGGGACCGCTGACTGTCTGATCTTCAGGCAGTTCAACACTGATCGGGCGCGCTAGTCAGTCGCGCTGCCTCTGGGAGGCCGCGAGGGTGCGGGCTTCCTCGTCACGGGTCTCGCGTCCCCCCGGGGGGTGAGCGGGGCCGCTCGTGAGGACAGAGTTCCATACCGAGAAAGAGGATGCTCTGCACCGGGGAGAGCATGCTCTTTTCTCTGTTGACCTGTAGCCCCACCGATCTAGGTGCCGGAGCACCAGGTCCCTGTGTGTACAAAACAGATCTCGAGAGTGTGCCAAAACTTCAGCCAGTCGTCGAGATAGTTAGTACCCGCACACCCCCTTCCCTACGGGAAAGGAGGGCGGCTTCCACGACCTTCGTAAAGACTAGTGGAGACAGGGACAGACCGAAGGGGAGGACCCTGTACTGATATGCCCGTCCCTCGAACGCAAACCGTCGGAACGGCCGATGTCGAGGGAGGATCGAGACATGAAGCACGTGTCCTTCAGGTCGACTGCCATGAACCGGTCCTGAAACCTGACGGACGTCAGGATGCGCTTCTGCGTGATCAACCTGAAAGGCCGCTATTGTGTAGGTGCCTGTTCAGAACACACAGACCCAAGATAGGGCGCAACCCCCCGCCTTTCTTGGGGACAATGAAGTACAGGCTGTAAAACCCGTTGCACATCTCGGCTGGTGAGACGGGCTTGATCACTCCCTTCACCAGAAGGGTGGCGACCTCGGCCCGAAGTACGGGAATATCCTCTGACTGAGGTATATCGCCTTGAATTTGACGGGCGTGAGGCGACTGGATCGCGTAGCTGAGACGGATCGTCTTCCCTAGCCAGCCTGACAGTCTGGGAAGCCGGACAGGCTCCCAGAAATGAGACGGGACTAAAGGTACGATCTTTTTCATCGTCCCTCCGGGGGGTGGTTCGATGGCTAGCAGTACGGATTCCTTGCCGGGGGAGGTCCCCCGGGGAGGAGATCAGCTCTGCTGTTTTTCCTGCCTGGTGACTGCCTCTCAGTCTGACTGAGAGTGCTGAGGGCTGGTGTTTATACTCGACATTGCGCTTCACCATGACGCAACGTCGAGTTTGCCATTCACCGTCGTGCAGAGGGTGGGAGCGGCTGTGATAACCCAGAGAGAGAGGAAACTCTCCTTTTTTGAGAGTAAGTGGGTGCTAGCCCCCCGGAGGGGGCCAGCAGATGGAGAGACGAGGCAGGATCCGTCCCTATCTGACTACCCAGCGATGTGGCTGGGGTCGGGCCCAATGGTAGCCTCGATCCCCCTGAGGTCTTCCCATGAGGGCTGCTTCGCCGCGGCCTGATGGGGCGATGGTCTCCTCTTCGCTGTCGCCTCCAGGGGGGGCCGCCTGAGTGGGGGGCGCCAGAGCTGGAGGGCGTCGAAGAGGACCAGGGCTGCCGGGAAGCAGACATTGCACGGGACTCGACGGCCGAGGCGGCCGAGTCGCGGCACGGAGGACTGCTTCTTTACTGTCGAGAATCCTCCGGGGAGGCCTCACTCGACAGTAACACCAACCAGCCCCCCCCTTGCGAGACGGGTGTGTCGAGAAAGCGGACCTTCTCAGCGTTACTCATCTGCGCAAGGATCGGCCAGAGGAGTTTCACATGGACCACAAGTGTGGACATCGTCCGACCCAGGGCCCGCGTGGTCACCTTGGTCGCCCGTAGAGCGAGGTCGGTGGCAGTACGTCACCCCCGATGCTGCAAGAGACCTCTCATCATCACACATCGTGTCCGAATACGTGATTGAGGAATAAGACGGCGGACCGTCTCCTGGGGAATGGACAGACGAGCGAGATGAGGTGTGAACGGTCCGTGAGCCCGTGGCTGGCGGATTATCGCACACAGTAATCCTCATATCACCCTCGCTGCTTGCCGTAGCGGATGGCAGGGCCGTAGTCCTGCCGCCACGGAACGGGGAGCAAACGAGGTGGTGGCTGAGTCCCGTAGGAACACAGCCACCCATGACGCAACGTCTGAATCGTCACCGCCCGCAGTGCGGGCAGGATGTATCCACAACGTCTGCCCCAGCGTACTGGAAGCAGGCATTGTGTCCGTGTCCGTCCTCGGTGAGTGTCCCGATTGAGGAATAAGACGGCGGACCGTCTCCTGGGGAACGGTCAGACGAGCGAGACGAGGTGTGAACGGTCCGTGAGCCCGTGGCTGGCGGATTATCGCTCACAGTAATCCTCATATCACCCTCGCTGCTTGCCGTAGCGGACGGCAGGGCCGTAGTCCTGCCGCCACGGAACGGGGAGCAAACGAGGTGGTGGCTGAGTCCTGCAGGAACACAGCCACCGGTGACGCAACGTCTGAATCGTCACCGCCCGCAGTGCGGGCAGGACGTACCCACAACGTCTGCCCCAGCGAACTGAAAGCAGGCATTGTGTCCGTCCCCCTCCTCGATGAGTGTGTTGCACCCATGAGAACAGCGGACAAGCCACGCTGGAGAAATTTGCTCTTTTAGAAAAGGAAATTGCTCGAACACGTCCGGAACTGCCGAGACGCCCAGGGGAGAGTCACTGCAGGAAGGGACCGTCCGCTGTCCACGTCGTAGATTCCAGCAGAAAGAATGATCACCAAGATCGTAGAGAAGCTCATCAGATGCGCCGGCTTCCCTCTTATACCCGGACATCCGGGGAGGAGCCCGGCATGCAAATTTCATTCGCCAATTTTCATTGGCCTTTTCTAAATTCTCAGAAGATGATAGGTTCTCAAGACAAACCCCATTCTGTCGGTTCGACACAACGTCGAGAGACCGACAGAAAGGGAACAGCAGATACCTATCAAACGGATTAAACTCTTGGGATTTATGTTTCTTGTTAACTGCGATCAATGGCAAAAACGTTGCCATGGTAACGACCGGGTTACAACTATCAATCATCACATTTACTCTCATTCCGTACAAACGTGGAATTGTACGGAATTATAAAATTAAGCACTATGACTATTGTTGGTGTCATAGTTAATCATAATCGCGTCATGATGCAAGAAGCTGTTCACATTTTTGTGTTTGTGCATGTTTTTGTGCTCTCGTCTGGCGCCGGCTCTATGCCACGGGCCGGCCCTGACTTGAGTAGATTTTTTGACTGGTAATTTTACTTGTACTCAAGTACAATTTCATCAAAGTAGTAGTACTTGTATTTGAATATAATATTTTTGTACTTTTTCCACCTCTGCCATTTACATAAAAATTAGTAGCATTCATCAATTTATTATAGATATCTTATACATGTGTTGTGGTTCTTACTGGGGTTCTGTGGAAACAGTGTGCAGCTCTTGCAGTGGATGATGTCTTTTATTACTGGAAGCTCTGCTGGAACAGGATGAGGAGGTACCAAACTTATCCCAGCCATCATGGGATTGATTGGGGTGATGATTCCTAAATTGGGGTCAAATCCTTGTATGCAGATGGAGTCTGAAGATGGAAAATAGAAAAGTGGACGGTTATAAATTGATTTATTATTTTGAACCTTCTGAGAAGAGCCATTAAGAAGCCAAAGAAAGTGGAAACAAGCTGGTGACCGAGATGGAGGAGGAAAATCAAAACACCACAGATGACAAAACCAAGAGAATCCATCAAGATTAGTTTCTTTTTCACTGAACCCCCATCATACTAAATCACAGAGGATCTGGGATTGAACAGCATTGCAGATGTAAACTGTGCAGATATGCAGATATAAACTGCGTGCAACACAAACGGAATAGAAGTGCTTTATATTTTACACAGTAGCTGCATGAACAGTTTAAATACAGAGCAATTTTTGATGACAGGGCTATATGATGAAGTTTGACCATGTCTACAGTACTTAGTGCTATTAATCTTGCCTTCTTAAGTTAAGAATTAAAACAAGTCTAGCACTCTAAAGCACAGGGGGTGACAGCTTCTGTTGTCAACATCATAAAGCTTTTCATGTTTAAGATAGAAACCCCCAAAAGGCAATCTGCCTCTACTTTTACAATACGTCTCAGATCTAGAAAGAGTCAAGTGTTCCTGCTACTACAGTACATTTTCTTCAGTGTGAAAAATTTGTTTTGAAAAATAAATAAATGAATAAAATACATGTCGGCATAAAAAGGAAGGATTCTGACCAAAGCTGTGCTACAATGTTTAAGTATCTTTAAGAAAGATAAGTTTTTGACTCTAGTTGTTTGCTGCTATTTTTCCACAAAACGAGAAATGCAACAATTCAACAATAGCAAATGCATCTGTGAAGTTCAGAAATATAGTAAAGAAAACTGTATCACTTGGTCGAGAACAGCACTGCCATCACTGTGAACAAACTGATATCCTCCATACAACTAGGAAATATGGACATAATCCACAATAAAATGAAATAAAATGAAGAGTGTATAGTTTCAAACTAGCTTGTCACGCCAACCCCAGATATTTTCCCATAGAAATCAGAAAAAATCACCACAAAGACTGCAGCTTCCACAAAAATTTGTAGGACAAATTTGCTCATTATTATAGAGGTGATATGCCATTAATCAGAGCCCATCAAAAACACTACCAAATGCAGAGTAACAAGCCCTTTACCCTCAGGGCCTGCAGTCCAAATATATAATCTGTAAGGAAATTTGTCTCAGCTTTTTTTTTTGGCCTGACACATTTCCAGCCATTGCTCACCACAGCTAATATGTGATTCATAATTATCCAGAGCAGCCAGAATGACAGTGAAAAACTCAGACACCAGCACAGCTGAGTCACAGTAAAAACCTACATTCAAGTTCTTCCAGCTTCTGTTAAGGTTAAATCAGCTTTTTGTGTTTATAACTTTTTTTATAATTTTTGCATTTGTAACCCTTGTGTTCATTTGTGTATATGTATCGAATGTGTGAATCTGCATTGAACAATTTCGCTTCGTTAGCATGTTAATAGATTTGCTTAATAGTACTAGGTGTTATAATACCACAATTTCAGCACAGTTGAATTGCCCAATAGGACATTTCCACTCCTTATGCATGGCAGGGGGAAACAGTCAAGAATATGAATAGAGGAAAGGAGGTCTGAGGTTTCACTGGATTTGTCGGGTAGGCATCCTCTGTGTTTGGGGATAAATGATTATAGAAATACATAGCATACTTACCTTTCCTTGCCATTCCTTGCCATTATCAGAGAGACGTCTCATGAGTTGTGTGTCCCACTTTCATCACATCCATTATCCTGGGTGAAAGATGCCTTTTGGTGAGGTGCTGCTGATAAAGCCCGTTGGATGGTTCCCATCAATGCGACACATCGTCAGTTGTGCACCTCAGCCTCATTGGGAGTTTCGGCCCTTTATCACAAGACACCCTCAACCAAGGGAGGCCCACCGCAGCTTGATCAGACCTGGTTGTGTGTCGCATTGTTACAAGGTCATCTGGCAGCCCATGCTGTGTCCATCCGCCTAAACCACAGCCATTGGCTTCTTCTTTCTGCACCACTAGCCAGTTCTTGATTATCCTCCACTGGACCTGTGAACACATATACACCCAGAGCAGCTCAAGGGCACCTCAGTCGTTACCTGCCGGCCTTGAGAATTGAACCGGCAACCTTCTGGTCACGAGTTCGACTCGAAAACCATAAGGCCACGACTACCCACACCATTAATGCGCGCTCAGTGTCCCCGGTCCCTTATGGCATACCATTACAACACATTACCAAAATCAACGCAACCATACGCGCCAACCCGTTGGCTAAGGCTGTTATAGCCCCACTGGCACCATTAATGCATGCTCAGTGCCCCAGGTCCCGTATGGCATAACATTACAACACATTACCATAACCTCGTCGCAACCATACGCGCCACCCCTTTGGCTAAAGATGTTCAAGCCTCACTGGCACCGTTAATGCATGCTCAGTGCCCCCGGTTCCATATTGCGTAACATTCCAACACACAACACCATTTTATTACGAGGTCACTTGGCAGCCCATATTGCGTCCTTCCGTTTCAACCACAGCCAGTGGCTGCTTCTCTCAGCAACAGTGGCAAGTTCTTGGGGAATCCATTACATCCGTTGGGCCTGTCCTCTGATCCCCACTTTCTTAAGCAGCCTTGTAGTGGAATTGCCTTTTTAGCGAGTTAGCCTTGGCATTTTGGGTAATGGCTTTTGCTGCCACTCTCTTGGTCTCTACTGCTGCAGCCAAGCACTTTAGTACTTGATTGTGGCGCCATGTGTATCGCCCCTGTGTCAAGCTCTTCTTTACAACCCAGAAGAATATGTTTAAGGTTTGCTGGAGCTGCACATAGGTGGCAGGCTGGATCCTGTCCACACCAAACATGCAGATTTGATGGTGAGGGCAGCACATCATATCTAGCTCTTATGATAAAACTTAGCCTGTTTGTTTCCATACTCCACAGCTCACTCCAAGTGATTGTGCGCTGTTCAATGCCTTCCCACCTCATCCAACGGCCTTGCTGGGCTTGAGAGACCACTCTGATGCATCTACTTGCTTCCTCTTGACGCCTAACCTCCTCCACTACCAGGTGATGCTGTTCCATTGGTGTCGCTTTTTGCCACGTGAGTGTGGCTGATGCCAAACCAAGTCCCCCTCTGCCATGTTGAACTTGTCCCATGATTTCCTTATGTCTGAGGGCTGCCTTTGCATCTCCTACCGCTGTTGTTGGGTTCCATTTCCTCCCTGTCACTACTTTTGGAGCAGCATCTCTTACACAGGGATCACAGGATTCTTTGAGCGTCATCTCTAACCTTGTTTTGGTGCATTTATATTCCTCCACAAGGCTTGAAATGGGAAGAGAGAGAGCTCCATTCCCGTATAGCATAGGCAACAAGCCAAATTGGAAGCACCAGACTTTCAGCTTCCCAGGAAGAGTTGTATTATTGATTTTCTTGAGTCCACTGGCTGTCTCTTGCCTGAGTTGTTCCACTTGTTCGACATCTTTAAGGTCTGCGGTGTACAACCCTCCAAGGCTTTTGATGGGCTTTTCCGTGACCGTTGTTATGCGCTCTCCCTTCATACAGAAACTGTCATTGGTAAGCTGGCCCTTGACAAAAGAAATGCTGCGGGATTTGCTGGGTTTGACCTCCATTTGTGCCCAACTAATGTTCTCCTGGAGATTATCGAGCAGCCGCTTTTTACATGCTTTTGTTGTTGTGATGGTTGTCATGTCATCCATGTATGCCCTGATTGGAGGTAGGCGCAATCCATTTTTCAAACCCAACGCGATGCCCGGATTATTATTTCTATTGCCATTGTGAAAGCCAGTGGTGAAATTATGCAACCTTCCATTATGCAAACCTATAATACAGAATTGTTAATACAGAATTGGAGATCCTGAAAATATGCCTTAATCAGCTTTGTTACCTGCTCTGGAATGTGGAAGAAGTCAAAGGCTGTCCACAGCAGCTCATGTGGCACTGATCCAAAGGCATTGGCAAGATCTAGAAAAACCACATGCAGGTCTTCTGGTGTTCTGATAGCTGAATTGGTGGCATATCCTCTGGAATGGAGATTGGCTCATGCCAATCTCCATTCAGAACCCCAGACGAATTATGGGCATTTCGGGAACTAAGAAATGTAGTTATGGTCACGCACTCCCACTGGAGTTCCTTTCTGTCGGTCTCTCGACGTTGTGTCGAACCGACAGATGGGGTTCGTCCCTGAGAACCAATCGTTTCCGACTGCTTAGAAAAGGTCAATGAAAATTGGCAAATGAAATTTGCATGCCGGACTCCGCCCCGGACATCCGGGTATAAAAGGGAGACGGCGTGCATCATTCATTCACCTTTTGTTCTTCGGAGCCTTCGGTTATGAAGATCTTCTCTTGCTGCTTAGCAAAAGCTCTACATTGCCGGTTCTACGACGTGGTGCAGTGGACTGTCCCTTCCTGCAGCGACTTCCCCTGGGCGTCTCGGCGGTTCCAGAGGTGTTTGAGCCTGCAGACGGTGACTCACCGTCTGCATTCTAAAACAGCTAATTTCTCCAGCGTGGCATGTCTACATTGCGGTGTCCTCATCGAGGATGGGGACAAGCACGATGTCTGTGTCAGGTGTTTGGGGGTCCAACACGCTGAGACAGCCTTCGTGGACTCATCTTGCCGGCACTGCGGGCAGATGGTCATAGAGACGTTGCGGTCACGGGTGGCTGTTTTCTCCCGAGAATCAGCCACCACCTCGCATGCTTCCCGGGCTGTGACGAGGATGGCTAAGGCCATTCCGTTCGCCGAGGCGAGCGGCGAGGGTGATATGGGGATTTCTGCGAGCGCTAATCCGTCAGCCAAGTGCTCGCGGACCGCTTGCACCCCGTCTCGCTCGCCTCGTTGTTCCCCAGCTGGCGGTGCCACACCGTCAGCGTCCTCCTTCACGCAGTCGGACACGATGCGTGATGAGGATGAGATGTCCATTGCAGCATCGGAGAGCGAATTGCTGGCATCCGATCCCGACGAATCTCTGCAGCTCCCTCCTAGGGGGGGTCGAGCCCAGGAGGAGGCGGATGTCGAGATGTCGGCCATGCTTTCCCGGGCCGCCGTGTGCATTGGGTTAGACTGTACTCCGGTGCCTCTCCCCCAGCGCTCACGGTTGGATACGTGGTTCTTGGGCTTTTCCCGGAGGTGCATGAGGAACTGGCGAAGACGTGGAACGCCCCCTTTTCGGCGCGTACACGTCAAACCGGTTCCGTCGCTCTCTCTTCCCTCGATGGTGGGGCGGCTAGGGGTTACGTCGATGTGCCCCAGGTGGAACGTGCAGTCGCGGTGCACCTGTGCCCGCAGGCGGCGTCCACCTGGAGAGGTCGACCGAAACTCCCGTCCAAGACGTGTAGGACTTCGGCATCGCTGGTGTCGAAGGCCTACACTGCCACGGGCCAAGCAGCCTCCTCTCTCCACGCCATGGCCATCCTGCAGGTCCATCAGGCCAAGGCGTTGAAGGAGATCCACGAGGGTAAGACCAACCCAGGGTTAATGCAGGAACTCCGCACTGCCACCGACCTCGCTCTAAGGGCGACCAAGGTGACCGCGCGGGTCCTGGGTCGGGCGATGTCCACCATGGTGGTCCAGGAGAGGCATCTCTGGCTCAACCTTGCGCAGATGAGCGACGCCGAGAAAGTCCGCTTTCTCGACGCGCCCATTGCGCAGGGTGGGCTGTTTGGTGACACTGTCGAGGACTTCGCTCAGCAGTTCTCGACGGTGAAGAAGCAGACGGAGGCGATTAGCCATATTCTTCCCCGCTGAGACTCGGCCGCCCGTAGGCCTTCGAATTCCCGTGTGGCCTCTGCTTCCCAGCAGCCCCGGCCCCCTTCGAAGCCAGCTCTGGTTCCAGCACTCCCTACCCAGGCGGCACCCCGGAAGAGGGCCCACGGGGGCCTAGCGCCCACTTTTTCACAAAAAGAGTTTCCTATCTCCCTGGGTGTTCTTCACAGCTGCTCTCACCCTCTGTCAGATCAGTAGCGTTCACGGCTGACACGCCCAGGCCAGTCACCGTCGCTTCGTTGAGATTGTGACAGGGCACAGTGTTATGGCGTTTTCCATTGGAACCCCATCTGTCGGTTCGACACAACGTCGAGAGACCGACAGAAAGGGAACGTCTCGGTTACGTTTGTAACCTCGGTTCCCTGATGGAGGGAACGAGACGTTGTGTCCTCTTGCCACAACATGTGCTGTCCTCTGCAGCAGTCGTGAGAGGTCTCAGGCTCCTCAGAACTAAGGTGAATGAATGATGCACGCCGTCTCCCTTTTATACCCGGATGTCCGTGGCGGAGTCCGGCATGCAAATTTCATTTGCCAATTTTCATTGGCCTTTTCTAAGCAGTCGGAAACTATTGGTTCTCAGGGACGAACCCCATCTGTCGGTTCGACACAACGTCTCGTTCCCTCCATCAGGGAACCGAGGTTACAAACGTAACCGAGACGTTTCCCATTATGGGCATTTCGGTAAAAGTCTTCTTTATAAAAGAAAAAAAATCCTACGCAATATATAAGAACTAAGAAATGTAGTTATGGTCACGCACTCCCACTGGAGTTTCCCATTATGGGCATTTTGGTAAAAGTCTTCTTTATAAAAGAAAAAAAATCCTACGCAATATATACATCTGTACCCAGAAATCAACGACAGAACAGAGTGTCCCCTATCAGCAGGCTCCATCCCAGAGGTAGGTGTTCCTTATGATCTGTTATAGGTACTTTAAGTGTCCCAGTTTTCTTCCTTGCTAAAGATGCTACTGACGAACTTGTAAGGATCTTTGTAGAAAGCGGTCCTGGTTCGCTCCTTCTTCTTATGTTGCTTTCTCAAGCTCTCTGCTCTTCGCAACGAGGCCAGGTGACTTTTAATATCGCCTTGTACTGATTCTAGGCCTTTCCTTTCCTCTTCTGTGGCCTTCTTCCACTGTTTCCTCAGGCTCCTCCTTTCGCTCACAAGTCTGTCGATTTCTTTTTGTCTCCTGGACTTAGGTCGGCCTGTCGTCTCCTTCTGTGACCTTGGGTTCTTGCTTTTCACTCCAAATCTCTCCACCACATAGGTGTAGATGATCTCCCCCATCTTCTCCAGTATTCTTTCGACATCTCCTTTTTGGCCTGCTAAGAGCTGGATGAGATCCGAATCAATGGTTGCCCATTCTTTGTTGCAAGATTTAGGCCAAAGTATCTGAGGTCTTCTTCCATCCACTTTCCTTTCTACTGCTTGATGCGGCTGGGTAGTCTGCTGGTTGCTGATTGCTGGTAAGGTTATGCCTGGTTGGGCTTCGTCTGGGGTTCTGATACCCTGTGGTGCTTGTCCCGCCACTGGGCTTCACCCGACTGATTTGCACTACCTCTTGTGAAGTATTGGTCAATGCGAGGCCCCTCACTAAGTTCTCTCAGGCACTTCTTCCTGCCCTCATGGATTTTAAGACCTTTCTCTGATGTTACCTTTGTCCAGCCACAAATGTATCTCCGTAGTTTCTGTCCTGTTGTTCCAACTTCTGCTGTGCGGATCTCCTGGTTCTTTGTCATTTCCATTCCGAGGTCTGTTGCCATGTGATCTGCCGATGAGTCATCTTGTGCCCCCGCTCTCGCAGACTCCAGGGGTATTCTTTGTCTTGTGTTTATATAGTATATATAGTATTATATAGTATTCATTCCAAAATCTAACGACAAACTATAGTCAATAGTATTGATAGGCCTACTATAGTAAACATTGAGGGGAAATATTCACTGAAATTTAATTAGCAGTCCCCTGATTATTACAGTTCCTTTTAATATTTTGATGAATGTCATTCTAATGAGAATGAGAAGCTTTCTGTAAACAGCTCTCAGTAAGATGATTCTTTGTTAAAAAAAAAGAGTAGTAGTTAAATAGGTCATTGTGAATGTAGGCCTACTTGACTGCTTCTGGTGGAGCCTGATTTGGTTTTTCTCTCTGAAAACAGCCTTACATAATCTTTTGTAAATATTTGCATTCATACATTCAGAGCTTACACCAATTCTTAACCCAAATCTCCCAGCATGGCTCAGTCTAAAGCGCAACACAATGGAACCCCAACAAAGGCAACTCGTAACTGCAGGAAAATCATTTATATTTAGACTATTCATTGTTGTGCCTCACCAAGCGAGCGGGATAAAAGCCATCTGAAAAAATGATATTTTGCTATCGCAAAGCATGTCTTCTAATAAGCTGTTGCAAACAAACATTTACAATAAATAGAAAATGTGCTGAAATACTGAGAATGAAATGAGAAATTGTGCAAGTGAGCATCTGTTCTGTGAGCAGCAAATTTATGAGCAGATATGGGACAAAATAGAAGCTGTGTGTGTGTGTCATAAGCAATATGTGTGATGTTGAAGTGTGCCTGGAAGCATGCTGGGAGAAATTAAAACAAAACCTCATTTCAGCATAATCTGTAATATTTGACAAAAAACAGATTTTTTTTCACACATTCCTTTGAAGCTGGAAATCTTTTCAAAATATAATAGCTAAATAGTATTTCCAGTCCGTTTGTTCTCAATGGCTATTGCAGTAGTTTGACAAAACTCTCTTTCCGATATCTAGTCAGACTTTTTTCAACTCTTTTGTATAGACATTGGGATTTTCCACAAGTAATTTTGGCCGTTTATTGTGGGTCTTGACCCAAAGACCCAATAGTGAGTAGGATCAGGAATCCTCACCCCATTGCTAAGGGTTGGCTTAGAAGTCTAAAAAATGTATAAATATGTCTAAAAAATAAAGTGTTTCTTTCAGCTGTGGCGTATTACCAGAGGCTTTAGACGGAAACCTGAGTATAATAGTTTAATATTCATTCTTAGATGATTTCTGAAATCACCCAAGAACAAAAAAATCCTAAATGCAATTCAAATAACGAGTGCCATCCTAGCGTCTCATAAATAATCATGATCTGAAATATCGGCTCATGCATTTTAATCTCAGTGTAATTTGCCTCAATCCATGGTTTACACAGCCTGATAGTCATTAAAAAAGGTTCCAAACCAAGACAAACTTCATTTGTATAAAAAACTGACACGGGGACCAGCAAAGCAGGAAAGGTAAACTGCCAGTGTATGAAGAAAGCAAACTGCCTAGCACTCCATTAGTCCACTCATCTTCACAGCTTGTTTAGGAAAAATACAAACAACTTTGATTATAAGAGACAATTCCTGGCACACACATACTTGCACAAATGTACATGGCATTTGGAACAACAGCTGATGATGACTGAATGCAGAGGGCTGGCAATGATCAGTGGCCAAGCAGAGACAGTAGTGAAGCTCTTAGACAAACAGTGAATATAAACACCAAGCACTTGTCTTAAAAGAAAAGGGGTGCCATCATCAGGACAGGCCTTGAGCTATTGAAAGCTACAACAATCCAGTATCTTAGCAGAAGAATAAAGCTCAACCAACTGGAACGTGGGTCAATGTAAAATCCAGTGTCCATTGCTTCTAAAGGTCATGAACTTGGCTTGGACCTCTTGTGGCTTTGCAGAGAGAGAAAAATAAAAACCCTGCTGTAATATCTGTTTTTATTTCCCCTACCATTAAAATCCAAAGCACAGAGGGCTACTGTGGAACAAAAGCATTAGCAAAATAGCGAAAAGGTGAAGAGCCTTACCTGATACCAGCTGCTGCCCAGTTAGGCTCATCGGCACAATGCCCAGGTTATTCATGGCAGTTGCCCAGGCACCAGGATCCGCCACGGGCACATTGATGTGGCTCTGCTCGCTTCCCAAACTGCCAATACCGTCTGCTGCTGCAGAGAGAGCATGAATAACACACTCCATCAGACCCTCATACAAAATTAATAGTCTCTTGGTCAATACTAAAGAGAACATTAAATCACTCACAGACTAAACATGTGCATGTACGTGGTCACCTGGGCAAAATGTAGTTGCTATGCTTTTTTTACTACAGTATGGTTGCATTCATTGTGGACTTGTGTAACTGGTTACAAAGTTATATCTTACTCTTGACACTTCAACCTGCATACTAAGCCTACTACTAAATCACCATCATATTTTTAACCTTCAGTATGACCTTTGATAGATCTGATGGATTATACTATCTTGTTATGATCCAAAATGATATTGTAGTATTGTTGTTCCATCTCGTTCATACGCCAAAACTGATAGATCTAACTATCCTGCAGACTTGAATGTCAGAGGGGAAGAACAGCAGGCAGGAGATGAAGTGATGTTATAGTAAAATGAGCAACGTTTATTGTAGAGAGAAAAACTTAGTTGCGTTCAGATGCCTAACTCTGTGTAGAAATCAATCTGTCTCCGTCTAACTTCGTCCGACTTCGTCATTCTAACTTCGTCTGACTGGAAACCGTCTTGGTTACGGATGTAACCTCAGTTCCCTGATGGAGGGAATGAAACGTTGTGTCGAGCCGACAGATGGGGTTCGTCCCTGAGAACCAATCGCTTCCGACTTCTTAGAAAAGGCCAATGAAAATTGCATGCCGGACTCCGCCCCCGGATATCCGGGTATAAAAGGGAGACGGCGTGCCTCATTCATTCACCTTAGTTCTGAGGAACCTGAGACCTCTCACGACTGCTGCAGTGGGCAGCACGTGTTGTGGCAAGAAGGACACAACGTCTCGTTCCCTCCATCAGGGAACTGAGGTTACATCCGTAACCAAGACGTTCCCTTTCTGTCGGTCTCTCAACATTGTGTCGAGCCGACAGATGGGGTTCCTGTGGAAAATGCCACATACCAAAAAAGAGGATGATCTGCACAGAGGAGAGCTTGCACTCCCTGAGGGGAGTGAGGGCGGCTTCCACGATCTTCGTGAAGACTCGCGGGGACAGGGCCAGACCAAAAGGGAGGACTCTGTACTAATATGCCTGACCCTCGAAAGCGAACCGTAGGAACGGGCGATGACGAGGGAGAATTGAGACATGAGAGTAAGCATCCTTCAGGTCGATTGCCATGAATCCATCTTGACATCTGATAGATGCCAGGATGCGCTTCTGCGTGAGCATCCTGAACGGCAGCTTGAGTAGGTGCCTGTTCAGGGTTCGCAGATCTAGCGACCCCCGCTTTTTGGGGACGATGATGTACGGGCTGTAAAACCCGTTGAACATCTCGGCTAGAGGGACGAGCACGATCACTTCCTCACCAGGGGTGGCGACCTCGGCCCGAAGCACGGGAGCATCCTTGCCTCTGCTGAGGTTGACAGGATGCCCCGAAACTTGGGTGGGCGTCTGGGGAGTTGGATCGCATAGCCGAGACGGACCGTATCCCGTAGTCACCGTGACGGTTTGGGAAGCTCTTGACAGGGAGGCTAGGGGTACGTTCTGCTTCATCAACCTCCTGGGGTTGGTTCGATGGCTGGCAGTGCGGATCCCTCACCGTGGGGGGGCCCCCGGAGAGGAGATCGGCTCTGCAGTTTTACCTGCCTGGCAATGATGTAGCACAACGCACCATCCAATGAGAGTGCTTAGGCTGATGATTATCCTCGACATTGGGTCTTGCCGCAACGTTGAGTTGCCGAACACCGTCGTGTAGAGGGTGAGAGCGGCTGTGATAATACCCAGATGATGATGTGGCACAATGCACCGTCGATTGAGAGTGCTTAGACTGCTGATTATCCTCGACATTGGGTCTCGCCGTGATGCAACGTCGAGTTGCCGAACACCGTCGTGCAGAGGGTGAGAGCGGCTGTGATAATACCCAAACGATGATGTGGCACAAAGCACCGTCGATTGAGAGTGCTTAGGCTGCTGATTATCCTCGACATTGGGTCTCGCCGTGATGCAACGTCGAGTTGCCGAACACCGTCGTGCAGAGGGTGAGAGCGGCTGTGATAAACGCCCAGAGAGAGAGAAACTCTTAGAAGTGGGCTGTTGGGACAGGACAGGAACCGTCATGGATCGACCACCAGCAATGGAATGGCTGGGGTCGGGCCCGAAGGTATTCTCGATCTCCCTGGGGTCTCCCATGAGGGCCGCTTTGGCTTCCGCCGCGGCTGCTAATGGGGTGGTGGTCCCCTCTTCGATGTCTCGAAGAGGACCAGGGCTGCTGGGAAGCAGACGGTGCATGGGATCTCGGCGGCCAGAGGGCGGTCGAGTCGCGGCTGGGGAGGATATACTTGATATCCTCTGTCTGCTCCTTTACTGTCGAGAACTGCAGCTCGACAGTATCACCAAACAGCCCCCCTTGCGAGATGGGTGCATCGAGAAAGCGGACTTTCTCGGCGTTACTCATCTGTGCAAGGTTCAGCCAGAGGTGTCTCTCCTGGACCAAAAGTGTGGACATCGCCCGACCCAGGGCACGCGCAATCACCTTGGTCGCCCGTAGAGCGAGGTCGGTGACGCCGCGGAGTTCCTGCTTAAGCGCTGGGTCGGTCTTACCCTGGTGGAGCTCTCTCCGCGCATTGGCCTGATGGACTTGTAGGATGGCCATAGCGTGGAGAGAGGGGACAGCTTGGCCCGCAGCAGAGTAAGCTCTTGACACCTCAGATGCCGAAAAGCCTACGTGCTTTGGACGGGAGTCTAGGTCGAGCCCCTGGTGGACATTGATGTATCCTCTAGCTGCCCCACCATCGAGGGAAGAAAGGGTGATGGAACTAGTTGACGTGTACGCACCGAAGGGGAGCGTTCCAGGTCGTACTAGGTTCCTCATGCACTTCCGGGGGAACACGGCACTGGGGGAGAGTGCGGCTTGCAGCCGCTCTCAAGCCCGATGTACCATGTATCCAGCCGCGAGCGTTGGGAGAGGCAGTGCGGTGCACCGCAACCCAATGCCGGCGGCCCGGGAAAGCATGGCTGACATTTCGACGTCCGCTTCTTCCTGAGCTCGACCCCCCGAGGGAGGGAGCTTCAAGGAATCGTCGGAGTCTGATGCCAGTAAGTCACCCTCCGATGCTGCAACAGACATCTCATCATCACGTACCGTGTCCGATATGTGATTGAGGAACAAGACAGTGGGACCGTCTCATGGGGAACGGTCAGACGAGCAAGACGAGGTGCGAACGGTCTGCGAGCCAGTGACAGACGGATTAGCGCTCACAGTCATCCTCATATCACCCTTGCTGCTCGCCGTAGCAGTCGGCAGGGCCGTAGTCCTTCCGTCACGGAACGGGAAGCAGACGAGGTGGTGGCTGAGTCCCGTGGGAACACAGCCACCCGTGACGCAACGTCTGAATCGTCAACCGCCCGCAGTGCAGGCAGGACGTATCCACAACATCTGCCCCAGCATACTGGAAGCTGACATCGTGTCTGTCCCCCTCCTCGATGAGTGTGTTGCACCCACGAGAACAGCGGGACATGCCACGCTGGAGAAATTTGCTCTTTTAGAGAAAAAACTCGAACACTTCTGGAACCGCCGAGACGCCCAGGGGAAGTCGCCGCAGGAAGGGACAGTCCGCTGCACCATGTCGTAGAGCCGGCAGTCTTGTAGTTGCTACTTGTAGCGAAGTCTGTTGATCATGAGTGAAGGCTCCGAAGAACAAAAGGTGAATGAATGATGCACGCCGTCTCCCTCTTAAACCCGGATATCAGGGGGCGGAGTCCGGCATGCAAATTTCATTCGCCAATTTTCATTGGCCTTTTCTAAGTCGGAAGCGATTGGTTCTCAGGGACGAACCCCATCTGTCGGCTCGACACAACGTCGAGAGACCGACAGAAAGGGAAATTACATTTACTTAGTCATTTAGCAGACGCTTTTATCCAAAGCGACTTACAGATGAGGGGAACAATGGAAGCAATTGGAACAACATAAGGACAACAAAAAGCATAAGTGCAATAAAAGAAAATTGGTCTCATATAGCCTATCACAGTATACAGAGCTAAGGTTTTTTTTTTTTGAAAGAGTAGAAAAGAGATATAAGTCAGAACTGATCAGTCAGGTGTTGACGGAAGAGATTTGTTCAGACGGTTCTTAAAGTTAGCTACAGAATCTGCTGATCTTGTAGCAGCGGGCAGATCATTCCATATATGTGGAACCGATCCCGAGAAGGTACGTGAGAGAGATTTTTTACCTTTTTGGGATGGCACCACAAGACGTCGTTCGTTTGCAGAGCGTAGCGATCTGGCAGGTATATAAGTCTGCATTAGCGAGTGAAGGTAAGGGGGTGCCAAATCAGTGGTGGTCTTGTAGGCCAGGAGCAGAGTCTTGAATTTGATTCGAGGGACTATAGGGAGCCAATGTAACTTAGTGAAGAGAGGAGTGACGTGCGCTCTCTTCGGTTCATTGAAGACCACTCTTGCCACCGCATTCTGGATCATCTGTAGAGGTTTGGTTGTGCAAGCTGGAAGTCCAGCCAGTAGTGCATTGCAGTAGTCCAGTCTGGACAGAACAGGAGCCTGGACTAGGACTTGCGTAGCATGCTCGGATAGGAAAGGTCTAATTTTTCTATTATTGTAGAGGATGAATCTACAGGACCGGATGGTGCTGGCAACATGATCAGTGAAGTTAAGCTGATCGTCGATCACCACTAACAGGTTTCTGGCCGTTCTGGAAGATGTAATGGTTGATGAGCCCAGTTGAATGGAGAAGTTGTGATGAATCTTTGTGTCGGCCGGGATTACAAGCAGTTCTGTTTTGGCAAGGTTCAGCTGGAGGTGATGGTCGTTCATCCAGAGCGAGATGTCGGCTAGGCATGCTGAAATGCGTGCAGAGACAGTCGGATTGTCAGGCTGAAATGACAGGTGAAGTTGTGTATCATCCACATAGCAGTGATAGGAAAAGCCATGTTTCCAAATAATAGAGCCTAGGGATGTCATGTATATAGAAAATAGCAACGGACCAAGGTGTTGTGACTCAGAGACCACTCCTCTCCAGGATACTCTAAATGACCTACCTGTGAGGTAAGACCTGAACCATTGTAGCACCACTCCAGAGACACCCATAGCCTTGAGGGTTGACAGGAGTATGTGGTGGTTAACAGTGTCAAAGGCAGCAGACAGATCAAGTAGGATAAGTACAGATGAGTTAGAGGTGGCTCTTGCCAGTCTCAGGGCTTCAATGACAGAGAGCAGCGCAGTCTCAGTGGAATGACCGCTCTTGAAACCAGACTGGTTGCTGTCCAGGAGGTTGTTCTGGGTGAGAAAGGATTAGAGCTGGTTACATACCACACGTTCAAGAGTTTTAGCAATAAAGGGGAGGAGTGATACCGGTCTGTAGTTCTCTAGCAGTGCAGGATTAAGAGTGGGTTTCTTCAGTAGCGGGGTAATACGGGCATCTTTGAAGGCTGTGAGAAATGTACCAGTGGTGAGAGACGAGTTGATAATGTGGGTCAGAGCAGGAACAACCGATGGAGAGATGGCCTGGAGGAGATGAGTGGGGATGGGATCTAGCGGGCAGGTAGTTGGGTGGTTAGAAGTCATGACCTTGGAGACATCATCTTGAGATAGGAGAGAGAAATCCACAGCATGTGTGTCGAAGGAGATGTTGTCACACGAGGGTGCCAGCTGTTTGAATTTCCAGTCCTTGGGGATAAGTAGAACGGTTCCTCCACCCCTCCCTGATATGCGTGGACTGTGGGAGAAAGTGTAGTTATTTGAGAGAGCAGCTGGTGTGGCAGTGTCCTCTGGCTTGATCCAGGTTTCAGTGAGTGCTAAAAGAGAAAGACCAGAATGTTTAGCAATAGCTGTGATGAAATCTGCTTTGTTTACAGCAGATTGCCAGTTCCATAAACCAATGGGAAATGTAATTTAGGTAGTTGTGGACGTTGAAAGAGTGCGCAGATTATTAGCATTAGCATTGCGTGGCCTTCTACGTGATACCAGTGATTTAGGAGTTGTAGTAACAGTAGGGATTTGAAAACACATATTCAAAAGTGGGGAATAAGAAATATACAAGACAAATAACAAGAGAATAAATAGAAGTGCACAAAGTTAATACTGAAGTGCGATACTCAAGTGCCTTGTCTGTGTGCTTGCTCGGTGGAGTCGTGCAGGTAGAGTCAATGGTATTCACGCGGTGAGGGCTGCATGCGACCGCTGCCGTAGTAGTTAATCGCACTTAAATACCCGTCTGAATCACGCAATTGAATTCAGCAAGACACGCCTTCAAAATCTCAAAATAACAAGCGAAACCAGCACGAGAACAAATGCGACTTCAACACGTGACACATCCGTAGTAAACAAAGCAACGACACTGCGTTTAAACTCAATAAGACAATATTAATCAATTACACTTAAGCGCTTCTGTTGACTTCTGCTGCAAAATGCTTCTCCCACTGACTGGGCCGAGAGCAAAGTTTAAATACCCTACCTGGCATTGAACACTGCTGCAAAATGCTTCTCCCACATTGAGCGGGTGTTATTATACCAACATAGACATTGGAAAGTTACTGCTACACAACAATATCTCGTGACATTATTAAGAACCTTGAGAATGAGACCACTGGAAAGTCATCTTCTTGTGAAGACAATACAAATGCCGCATCCAACAGAATGTAGAATATAACTAGGTAAAAAAATGAATAGAATCTATAACTAATAAAGTAAATATATAGAAAAACAGTAGAGAATAATAAAGAATAATATGGATAAGAAAATAAGAAATAAATACAAAATGCATGTCTTTACTCTCAAGTCAGAATTTCATCATTTTTAGAAAATACACACATACAAAAGAAAATCAGATCCTTCGATCTATCACCTTAATAGATTCTTGGAAGACTTTCTGACTGAGGCATAGACGCTGAATTGACCTGTGAATCGTATGTCAACGTCGTCGCCATAGTGGATCAGGCAGGACTGCCCAATAAACACATGTCCAAGTACGTAAACAGGGTAGCTGTGCTTTTTTCTGAATAAAAGCACAATAGTGTTTATATTTCTCAACTGATTTCAATGGTTTACTCTCTATGTGGAGAACAAAAAAGCTCCATCTCTACTTTGAATTTGGATACCTAGACTTGGAATAGTGGAATTGTGAAACTTTGCTTGTGATGCACTGGAATGGGTTTAGAAAT
Source organism: Triplophysa rosa (assembly GCF_024868665.1). Classification (NCBI taxonomy): domain Eukaryota; kingdom Metazoa; phylum Chordata; class Actinopteri; order Cypriniformes; family Nemacheilidae; genus Triplophysa; species Triplophysa rosa. The sequence goes on from NC_079895.1 coordinate 20,847,468, forward strand.
GTAAACATTATTGTCCTTTTTTATCAAAAACAGCTCATCTGTTGTGTTTATAGGGCAGTTTAGCCTCTCCAATATGGCAACAATACTGACGTACTGTATCGTAACAATGGGCCAAGGTGGTCAATGTGGAATTAAAACTGTGATGTCTTACAAAAGGCTATTCAATTTGATTCCTGGAGGGCAATGTGTTGCACATTCATCTCCAACTCCAACACATTCTCACTCCCGACTCGTCACATATTTACACTCGGTCAGTGCCCTTCGGCGTCACTTTTGAACGCGCAGGGTACTCCTTTGGCGTCGTTTTTCGACATGAAGGGTACGCGAATTTCACCGTCATTATGAAAATGTATATTCGGTATAATTTGCAATGATGATGTTTCGGGGTTTAATTTAAGTTTAATGGCCAGGATAATTGCGTTTACATGACACTATTCAGACAGTTTGAGCAAGTAATGTTTATTGAATGTTTAAAACAGTATCGTAATATAAAACACATAATACAAGCAGTCACAATGTCGTTCAAAAATACAAATATTCCAAGGGTACCAACGCGAAACGATTGATTTGTATGAGGAACAGATGCAAAAGCGATCACCGTCCGCCGTAAATCTCAAATCCAGTGAAGACCAACGTTCAAAACTTGCCCCCAGAGGAAGTTACATCAGCTTCGATGCCATTGGCTCTCCCGTGTCTCGTGTCCGATCGCGTCATTTCGTTGGCTTGGAATGTGAAACGGTATTGGCTCCCACAACCAACTGCATCTAGCTGTTCTGGTTTATCTGTTGAATGGGAGCCGAGTCAGCCGACTTCATGTATTCACGGACACGCACGGCATCTTCATTGTAAAGTTATCGTATTGCTTTGGTGCAAAAAGGTAAGCGAAACGAGTTGTTTGTTATATTTTGTAATGCTTTTGGTCAGTTTGTGCAATAAATACCTGTGACTGTACTTTTATTCGCGTGTTGTGTTTTATCTGGCTGAGAAGTGGTTAGGGTTAGGTTTAGGGTGAGGTTGGGGTTAGGTGCTACAAAATATTAAAACCATAAATAATTATGAAATGCTAAGAATTGCACGCATCTCAGTCTGGAGCATTTAGAAAACAGCAACGCAGTTCCCTGTTCATCGAAAAACGACGCCAAAGGGGTACCCTGCGCATTAAAAAGTGACGCCGTGGGGCACTGACCGAGCATAAATATGTGACGAGTCGGGAATGAGAACGGGTTGCCAACTCTAATCCAACACACTTGCCTGCAGTTTGGCAGACTTAGCTGTCTCAGGTGAGCTTCTTTAGGATTGAAGAGTTAACTTAGCTAGACATTACCATTACAGGAACTGAAATGAATTGAGGGTATGCATTGACGTCACTTCCCTATGTGAACATGTCGGGACATGCCCTGGGACACCCATCAAAATGGCTGAGGAGAATAGGAGAAACAAAGAAACCGGGACTAAAACACGCAATTATTTGCTAAAATTACTAGCAGCTGGACTCAATGGCGCTCCTTACGACTTCCCTATGACTCACAAAGGAATCAGGTATTCCTGGACACTGAAATTGTCATGCATCCACTCCCTGCCACCAGAGAGCACTCCTTACTACTCTGCCATTCCACCTGAGAACTACATTTCCCATAAACCTTTGCCTGGACTCATTGTGTTTTTCCACCTGTGTTCCTTAGCTTGTTAAGGTCTGTATACATGAGGTCTGTGCTTGAGTTGCTGTTTGTCAGTCGTTAGTCCTGTATGTGTGTTCTTGGTTTATGTTCTTACCTACTCTGTGTGGATTGTACTCCATTTGGATCATGTTCCTGACTCACCTAGATGGATTGTACCTACTCTGTGTGGATTTTACTCTGTTTGGATCATGTTCCTGACTCACCTTGATGGATTTTACCCTGGTTCTTTGTGTGGATTAACTGCATTCGTGTTTCAATAAACTCTTGTGCTTGCATTTGGATTCTCGTTCCTCTTTGTCCTGGCTCACACGTTACAGAAATGTTGCGCGGCATTGTGTTTCCTGATATTGTTCACGTGGTAAAGTGACGACACATCCATACCCTCTATTGCCCTGACTTACAATGCTGCTTATGTAAGTTTTGGAACAGAAGTGGAGTGACTGCTCTGCATGGTATGGCTCACTGTATATTTGACATAATTAGAGCAGGTTAGTTACCGCTAGCCATGGCTGGTTGTCTTTGTTTGTTTCTCTAGATGCCACTGCTGTCACCAGAGCACTTGCTCTTTCAAGACAGCTGGCCAAGAAGAACGGAATACTCAGGAGCTCATCACAGCATTCAGCAAAACCTGCAACACACAAAGACACAAGCACGGAGATTTCAGAGAGAGATATTCAGAACACTCACTGCCTCACTTTTATTACGACTATTTAATGCAGCTTAAAGAGCCAGTTCTATTCCCAACAGTCCAGCCAAACACACAGCTACAAATTAAACAATCCTTAATACAAACTAATCCTTCAAATAGATGGAGGTTATAAATAGTAATGATAATCATTAGAGGAGAAATATCACAGTAAGTCTCATTATCAGCTCACAATGTGTGAAATCTTACTGTTATACCGGGTTCAGTAGTTTCTGCAGCTGTACTAACAAGACAGGAGGACATTTTCAGACATTCTTTCAGTGCTTCTGCATTAAATGAATAACAGCTGAGCCATCCATCTTCCATTAAACTGACACGTGTCATGCTGTGACCCATCAGATGGCCAGTGTGAGTGACGAGATATAGAATGGGAATGCCCTTTAAATTCCAATTCATTTACCCACAAACGTGTAATAATTGTTTTATATATTACCAGTAACATTCTAAATAAATGAATATATATATATGATATATAATAATATATCAATTAAATGTGTGTAAATGTGTCAGATAATGAGAGGGTGATATCTGACCCCATCCCCATCTGTTCCCTCACAGATCACCTCCCCTCCTCCAGCACTTTCCATCATCGTGCATTATATCACCCTGAAAACCAAAGTCTGGAAGATGGGGCCATTAAGCTGTTTAATATGGGTTGGGATAATAGATCCCATACACAGAAAGAGCACACTGATACTTCCCCAGTGTGGGATCAGTTGGGTTATGAGAGTGAAGCTGTCATCAGTATGCCAAACATGCTCTTTGCTGCCACTCCAAACTGTGCCACATTATTCAAATCTGACAGATGGAAATCAACTTAGCAACGCAACACAATTTCCTTTAATTGAAAAACAATCAGATCATAACTTTGATTAGTAACAGTGTTTCCTTTGCAGGGAAATGTATATCTGGTTAGTCAGTGTGTCAGTAAATAACTATGTATTTTTTGGGACAAAGGGATAGTGCAGGCAAAAATTACCATTTTTCACCACTCACCGACATGTCCAGAGTTGGGCACATTACCTTAAAAAAGTAATTAGTTATAGTTACTAGTTACTTCTCACAAATAGTAATTGAGTTAGTAACTGATGTTACATCACTATAAAAGTAACTAATTACCAGGGAATGTAACTGCTGCGTTTCAAAATGTTCAAATGTCAAATAACTTGGATGCCCCCAATATTAAATATGTTAAATGAATGAAATCGACAATAAATAGAATAAATTATTTGTATAAAATATTGTACACTAACCTACACTATTTTAATGTTGCTATGGGTCAATGTGAGAGACACCTATTAAATTCAATATTTTATATAACAATATGTTATTATTGAGAATATTGTAAATATAAGTATCATTACCATACTGGAACAATAAAACACAATAGAATAGTTCAGAACTTTTACTATTTATTGCACAGACCACAACTGGTCAACAAATAAGTCTAAAAATAAATTATGCTTCTAAAGACATGTACCAACTTCACAACTGCTAGACATACTGTATAATGCTTTGTTTCACATTTCCATGACATAAAGGCAGAAAGTAAACAAATGCCCACACAGGCTATAGCATCTTATGTTTTACTGCGCAGCATGGATGTATAAGTTTTCAGCACGTTACAGTGAGGATAGGCAACATTTGGAAAACATTTGAAAACACTAGTGTGGTCGAAGACCGTTTTAAAATGAAAACTCAGTTTTCAAAAGTGAACCGTATGGACAAGATCTCAGATAATAATTTTGTGGTGGCATGTGAGATTATAATTAGATTAGAATTATTTGCCACCGACGTGGAGCCTCTTTCTTCCTGGGCATAAATTGCACGTTACATAAATATTCCTTGTGTTCCTTGTGAAAAATAGTGCTTATATTTCCAGTTTGCGAAAGCTACATTTGAACTTGTTGCCCTTGCCATCACTCTCTGACTCCTAGGCATTGGTGTACACAAATACCCACAGTTGCGGTCTTGGCTACTTGAGAGCGCGTGCACGTGACAGGAAGTAAGTGCGCAAGTCTTAAAAATGCCAAAGTGCAGTGCCCTTAACACACACTAAACCCACACTATCTTGAATACAGATTCCGAACGGTATTCAGGGCTAAGTGTATCCCATCATGCATCACATTGCCCGGGTCTTGCGAGATGTTGCGGAAAGCTTTCCACTGTAAGTTATACTACTACTTTTTAAGGTTATATCTTTATTTATTATATGTTTGGCCAACATGTGTTTTTTTGGGGTACAGCTGCTTTGATACAATCCAAATAAAACACTATAAAAGTATTTTATTTAGGGGACAGCTGCTTTGATACAATCCAAATAAAGCACTATAAAAATATTTTATTTAGGGGATATTTTAAAATGTTTGACATAAAACATGCACAACATGTATTAATCCATAATGACAGTAACTTTTAAAAGGCAAAATTCATTACATAGCTTATTAATACTACTGCATAAATTGTGTATAAATAACACGCGTGTTGCATTATCGTGAAATACGTACGCCAAAGTTAGATTTTGCGTGCATATGATACGTCTATTTTTACGTGCATATGATATGCCAATTTAGCGCGCGTGCATATTAACCGGCAATTTGTCTTATTAACCTGTCCCCTAACCCAAACCCTAAACCTAATGTTAACGCATATTATAACCTCTACCCTAACCCAAACCCTAAACCTAACAGTATTATTTTAATTATTTCAGTGTTTCCTCTTCATGTACATTTCAAAATGGCTGCTCTCCAGCGAGGTGCACGCAAACATTGACGTATCATATGCACGCAAAATCTAACTTTGGCGTACGTATTACACGATAATGCAACAGCGTGTTATTTATACGCAATTCATGAGACCGGGTTGGCATAGGCTATTATATATGGGAATCCCAGTGGCCTTGTTCATTGTCTGTACAATATAAACATAAGTGATCATGGCATTCGTTGAAAATCACGAATCGGTTACGCCTATTTCATAAACACGTATAGTTTTGTCCATTGTCCTACAGACCGGCAGTGTTTGTAGAACGCGCTGCACGGTCGAACCACCAGCACACATATAATGACAAGCTTGCATTACGATGTGTTAAATACATGAAGCCTCTTCAATAAGATTATTTTACTGACGATATAGATATGATTATATGAGATGTTTTATCTAGGCCATTCCAGTGTAGTGCGAATTATACATCTCTTGCACAGTATCTACGTTTTATTTAAACTGGTGCTATCTAAAGGCGTTTTTATGCATAACAGGCACATTCACAGTAACTCGTGAGCATGCAAAAAGTTTCTCTTGAGCATGAATGAAACTATTGCGTGTGCACGAGAAACTCTTCTGATTTTTTATTTTCACCATCGTTGATGCTGCATTTTATTGTCAGTAACGGTAATGGTGTTGTAAGGGGGAAACAGTAATTCGTTTGATTACTGAGTAGATTAGTTTGATTACTGAGTAAACTCGTTAGGTTTTTCAATACTGAAAAAAACGTTAGTAACGCCGTTTATTTATAACGCCGTTATTCCCATCACTGGTCATATCATTCTAAACCTACATGACTTTTTTTCATTTACAGAAGACACAAGAAGATATTTTAAATAACACTGCTAAGCAAACAACATTGGACCCTATTAACTTTTACTGCATGGACACAAAGCTACTGAGCCAAAATATGCTAAGTTTCCCTGTAGGCAAAGTGTGCTTAAAGAAAATGTTATAGTCTAAACATGTCTTAATGTAGCAGTATTTCTTTAGTCCTTTAGGTTCAGTTCTTTCTTTCAGTCTCTGCTTTTCTCAAACTGGTCACTGCAAACCCCATGGAGCATCTGACTCACTTTCAGATACCATGAAATATTTATGCTGCAAACCATGCCTTTATAAATTATGAGCTCACTTGACATTTCTAAATGATGGAGGTGCCATTCTGCTCCAAAAGAACTGATCACTTCCCAGTCTTGAGTGTGTCAATCATGATGGAAAAGCAGGGTTTGGGAGTAACTGATTACATGTAAAGGGATTATAGTAATCAGGATACAAAAATGTGGTAATTGTAATACGTTACAGTTACATGAAAAAACTAAATAATCAGATTACAGTTACAATTAGTAAAATTACTATCAGGATTACAATTGTTTAAAAACTAAATTATTTGTTTTAAAATGTGGAAGTGTAAGGTGTTTTTTTGCTGAGAAACCAATGTTTAATTAACGTTTTCTAATACATAAAACAGCAAACAAAAATCATTCCTAAATGCTTCTCAGCTTGTTTTATCTACATGTCATATTTTTATAGGCTATTTATAATGAATTGTGTAAATTGACATTAATAATCATTTGTCATCATTCAAGAAGGGTTCGGAGACTCAATTGCGGTAATGTAAAGACTTTTATTAAAGACAGTCCAGAGATGACGAGCAGACACCGGCCTCGAACGCAGGACCCTTGTGAGTTCGTGGGGAGAGGGCTCGACCCAACGACACTCACGGTAAGAAGTTAGAAGAATCTGAACAGGACCTCTTTAATCCTCTCGATGTAAACGCTCAGCGGGGAGATGCCTCGACCCGCTGGCAGAATCCAGAAGACGGCTGTGATCACTGTGAGAGATGCCTGGTAGTGACGAGAGGCAGAGTCCGAGACGCCAGCAGGGTGCTGAGGGACACAGAGGAAAATAACAAAAGGCCAAGGCACTGGAGCAAAGTAGCAGAATCTAACCTAAACTAAGACAAGGTTACTAGGACAAGAACTAGAACAGTACTAGGACGTGCTAGACTGAGTCAGTCAGAGCTGGCAAAAAACGCAACGGTCTGACACAAGACGAGGGAACAAGAGGGATTAAATAGAGGGGACCTAAACAGTGGGAAATGAACAACAGGTGAATAATAATAAGGAACCAGAGGGAACTGCTAATTGGGAGTGTAGGTGATGAGGTGATGGAAACCCGGTGAGGGGGAAGCCTGAAGGGAGACACGGGGGGCGGGGCTAGTGACATAGACACCGAACACGTTGAGAGCCGTCAAGACAGTTCCCCATGAGTCCGACAAAACAAAACAAACATTCACACAGGACACAAAGGCCACGACAAGACTGAGATCACGAAATTACACCCCCCCCACAGGCGCCACTGGGCGTCTAGGGGGAGGGCTCACCTCGCTTCCGGTGGAAGTCCACGATCAGCGACCGGTCCAGGACGTCGCGAGACGGCACCCAACACCTCTCCTCTGCACCATGACCTTCCCAGTTCACTAAGTATTGATAACTACGTCCGGCCACGTCGGTGTATGTCCATCAGTTTCCTGACGGTGTATGTCGGCGATCCGTCCACAAGGCACGGGGGGGGGGGTGCGTTTGCTGCCAGGGTTGAGGGGGGGGTGTGATGACGGGTTTAACCCTGGAAACATGAAAAAGAGGGTGGACTCGACCAAGAGTCGGGGGAAGCTTGAGCCGGACGGCCACTGGATTAACCACCTTGGTGATGCGGAATGGCACAATGAACCTGGGAGCCAACTGGTGGTTAGCCATACCCGTTGACCACACACGTAGGCCGGGGGAGAAGACCGGTGATGATCGGCCACTGCTTTGGTCGTCTGGGAGGTTCGGGCCAGAACCTTTCTGGCTCTCGTCCAGGTGCGGTGACAATGCTGAACGAAGGCCAGAGCAGAAGGAACCGCAGCATCGAGTTCCTGAGAGGGAAACAAGGGAGGTTGGTAACCCACAGAACATTCAAAAGGGGACATACCTGACGAGGACACTGGAAGGGAGTTGTGGGCATGTTCAATCCAGGAGAGCTGTTGGCTCCAGGAACTGGGGTTCTGTGATGTTAAACAGCAGAGTCTGCTTCAAGATCCTGGTTGGCTCGCTCACACTGCCCATTGGTCTGAGGGTGGAAACTGGAAGACAGACTCGCTGAGGCCCCGATCTGTCTGCAAAACTCTTTCCAGAACCGGGAAGTGAACTGAGGGCCCCTATCGGACACGACATCAGTGGGCAATCCATGTAGGCGAAAGACGTGGTCCATCAACAGTTGAGAGGTCTCCCGGGCAGAGGGAAGCTTGGGTAGGGGGATAAAATGGACCGCTTTGGAGAAACGGTCCACCACCGTAAGAATGACGGTGTTGCCGCCAGAGGGGGGAAGGCCAGTGACAAAGTCTAAGGCAATATGTGACCAAGGGCGGGAGGGGAAGGGAAGAGGGCGAAGCAGACCAGTGGGAGGGCGGTGGGATGATTTACATTGGGCGCATACTGGGCAAGCCAACACAAACTGTTTAACATCAGAAATCAAAGAGGGCCACCAAAACCACTGGCGGACGGACGCCAGGGTTCCCCGGTTACCTGAATGGCTGACCAGCTTGGAGGAATAACTCCACCGCAGGACTTCGGGGCGCAGCGCAACCGAGACAAACAACCTGCCCTCTGGGCACTCCTTCGGGACTTGCACCCCTCGGCCGGCCTGCTCTACTCATCTCTCGAGATCCCAGGTAGCAGCTCCGACCACCATCCCCTTGGAAAGGATGGGTCTGGTCGGAGACTCCCCTCCGGGGATCTCAAAGAGACGAGAGAGAGCGTCAGGCTTCACGTTCTTAGAACCCGGCCGGTACGAGAGGGTGAAGTTAAACCGGCCGAAAAAGAGTGCCCAGCAGGCCTTTAGTCTCTTGGCTGAACGGATATATTCAAGGTTCTTATGATCTGTCCAGACCAAGAAGGGCTGCGCTGACCCCTCCAGCCAGTGACGCCACTCACCCAAAGCCAGACGGACCACCAACAGCTCTCGGTTACCGATTTCATAGTTCCGTTCGGCAGGGTTGAGGCGATGGAAGTAGAAGGTGCACGGATGCACCTTCCCATCAAGACTAGAACGCTGAGACAGGACCGCGCCTACCCCAACATCGGATGCATCGACTTCGACAATGAATTGTTGCTCGGGTTCTGGAAAACAAAGCACAGGAGCAGAGACAAAGAGACAAAACGGGACTTGAGATCATCAAAGGCTACCTGAGCTTGGGAATTCCACCTGAACGAGACCTTAGTGGAGGTCAATGCAGTGAGCGGTACGGCTATCTGGCCGAAACCCCAGATGAATCGCCGGTAGAAGTTGGCGAAACCCAGGAACCGCTGAAGGGCTTTATGAGCGTCAGGGACAGGCCATTCGGCGATGGCTCTGATCTTGGCGGGGTCAGGATTGATGCCTCTGGGTGAAATTATGTGACCAAGGAACGAAACAGTGACAGCACGGAACTCGCACTTATCCGCTTTAACAAAAAGTTGATTCTCTAATAAATGCTGGAGTACCTCCCTGATGTGTCGGGTGTATTCCTGGAGAGAGGGGGGAAAAAGTCAGAATATCATCCAGGTACACAAAGACAAATCGATTAATCATGTCCCCCAACACGGCATTTATGAGGCCCTGGAAGACGGCAGGAGCATTGGTCAAACCGAACGGGAGTACCAAATACTCACAGTGTCCCGAAAGTGTATTAAACGCCGTCTTCCACTCGTCCCCCTCCCGGATGCGGACAAGGTGATAGGTATTGCGAAGGTCTAGGTTGGTAAAGACCTGGGCTCCCTGCAAGAGTTCGAAGGCAGTAGACATGAGAGGTAAGGGGTATTTATTCTTAACCGTAATCACATTCAAACCTCGATAATCTATACAGGGACGCAGGGAGCCGTCCTTCTTCTGGACGAAGAACCCTGCACCGGCCGGGGAGGAGGAATGGCGACCGAGCCCAGCCTGTAAACATTCTTGAATATACTTGTCCATGGCCTCTCTTTCCGGGGCGGACAGAGAGTAAAGACGCCCCCTAGGTGGAGAAGTGCCCGGGAGGAGATCTATGGAGCAGTCGTAGGGGCGATGCGGAGGGAGAGAGGCGGCTTGCTGAAGAAGGTGCGAAGATCGTGGTACTCCTCCGGGACCCCAGCCAAATCGGCGGCCCTGACCTGAAACACAGAAGACATAGAGACAAGAGACGGAGCAGAACCAAGACAAGATGTATGACAAGATGGGCTCCAGGCTAACACAGAATTTTTAACCCAATCAATGTGAGGATTGTGCTGAGACAACCAAGGATGCCCTAATATGAGGGGGGGTTGGGGGAATCGAGGATGTACAGCTCAATGCACTCACAATGATTACCCGAAAGAAAGAGTCTTGCGTGAGGGGTGACGTGAGTTATGGTGGCGAAGGGTAGGCCCGCTACCATCTGGACTGAGATGGGTTTGGCGAGGAGCTTGACCGGAACTTTCCACCGGGCTGCGGTGGTGGCGTCGAGGAAGCTCCCTTCGGCACCCGAGTCGAGAAGAGACTTGCCGGTGTGACTCCGGCCATCGAATAAGATCCGGAACGGCAGTAAGGAACGGGAAACAGGAGAGGAAATAGGAATAGCGCCCACCCGGACTCTCCGCTCTACGGGTGGGCGGAGTCTTTTAACGGACACTGAATGACTTGGTGCCCATCCTTCCCGCAATAGAAGCAGAGTCCTCCGAGAAGGCGCTGCTGTTTCTGCAGCGGTGTCAAGCGAGAGTGACCCAGTTGCATAGGCTCCTCCTCGAACTAGCTCCTTGGAGGAGCATCTAGAGCTCGCCAAGATGGTGATGGCTGCCGGCGTCGGCGGTTGTTTAAACGAGTCTCGACTCGGAGGCAGAGGTTGGTGAGGGCGTCTAAATCCCTTGGGGGTTTGAGGGTAGCAATCTCATCAGCAATGGACTCATCCACCCCATTAAGGAATCGAGCACGTAGTGCTCCCTCGTTCCAGTCGCAGGCGGCCGCCAGAGTCTGGAACTTGTTGGAATAGTCCGTGATCGAGTTACGACCTTGGGTCAGGCGTGAGAGCTGGGCGGCTGCCTGCTCCCCTTGAGCTGACCTGTCGAACAGCCTGATCATTTCGGCCCGGAAGTCTGCGAACGAGTGACAAAAGGGTGCTTGAGACTCCCATACGGCTGTTCCCCACTCTCGTGCTTGGCCCGTCAGCAGGGTTAAAACAAATGCCACCCTTGCCTCTTCGGTGCCATAGCGGCGTGGCTGAAAGGAAAACACCAGAGCACACTGGGAGAGGAAAGGGCGGTAGGCATTGGGGTCTCCGCCGTAAGGCGGGGGGCTATTGACATGAGGCTCTGACTCAGACGGAGGTCCGCGAGAAGAGCTGGGAGAGCTCCGACTCACTGCGAGTTCTCTGCATAACTCTGTGACCAGGGCCGTTAGATCTGTGACTTGATCTGCAAGAATTCCCACCTCCTGCGCGGTGACGTTCAGCCGTGTGACCTGCTGTCCGAGGGCGACCCCTTGTTGTTGTAGAGCATTGCGGAAGGGGTCCATTCCCGCTGAATCTCCAGTTTGGTCAGACCGTTCTGTCATGATTCAAGAAGAGTTTGGAGACTCAATTGCGGTAATGTAAAGACTTTTACTGAAGACAGTCCAGAGATGACGAGCAGACACCGGCCTCGAACACAGGACCCTCGTTAGTTCGCGGGGAGAGGGCTCGACCCAACGACACTCACGGTAAGAAGTTAGAAGAATCTGAACAGGACCCCTTTAATCCTCTCGATGTAAACGCTCAGCGGGGAGACAAGCAGACACCGGCCTCGAACATAGGACCCTCGTGAGTTCGTGGGGAGAGGGCTTGACCCAACGACACTCACGGTAAGAAGTTAGAAGAATCTGAACAGCACCTCTTTAATCCTCTCGATGTAAACGCTCAGCGGGGAGATGGCTCGACGCGCTGGCAGAATCCGGAAGACGGCTGTGATCACTGTGAGAGATGCCTGGTAGTGACGAGAGGCAGAGTCCGAGACGTCAGCAGGGTGCTGAGGGACACAGAGGAAAATAACAAAAGGCCAAGGCACTGGAGCAAAGTAGCAGAAGCTAACCTAAACTAAGACAAGGTTACTAGGACAAAAACTAGAACAGTACTAGGATGCGCTAGACTGAGTCAGTCAGAGCTGGCAAAAACACGCAACGGTCTGACACAAGACGAGGGAACTAGAGGGATTAAATAGAGGGGACCTAAACAGCGGGAAATGAACAACAGGTGAATAATAATAAGGAACCAGTGGGAACTGCTAATTGGGACGAGCTACAGGAGTGTAGGTGATGAGGTGATGGAAACCCGGTGAGGGGGAAGCCTGAAGGGGAGACACGGGGGCGGGGCTAGTGACGTAGACACCGAACACGTGGAGAGCCGTCAAGACGGTTCCCCATGAGTTCGACAAAACAAAACAAACATTCACACAGGACACAAAGGCCACGACAAGACTGAGATCACGACAGTCTTCTTCTTCTTTTCCTTTCGGCTGTTCCCTTCAGGGGTCGCCACAGCGAATCATCTGCCTCCATCTCGCCCTATCCCCTGCATCCTCTTCTCTCAGACCGACTACCTTCATGTCCTCCTTCACTACATCCATAAACCTCCTCTTTGGTCTTCCTCTTGGCCTCCTGCCTGGCAGCTCTAACCTCAGCATCCTTTTACCGATATATTCACTCTCCCTCCTCTGAACATGTCCAAACCATCTCAACCTGGCCTCTCTAACTTTGTCTCCAAAACATCTCACATGTGCTGTCCCTCTGATGTACTCATTCCTGATCCTATCCATCCTCGTCACTCCCAAAGAGAACCTCAACATCTTCAGCTCTGCTACCTCTAACTCTTCCTCCTGTCTTTTCCTCAGTGCAACTGTCTCCAAACCATACAACATCGCTGGTCTCACTACTGCCCTGTACACCTTTCCTTTCATTCTTGCTGGTACTCTTTTATCACACAACAGACCTGACACTTTTCTCCACCCATTCCAACCTGCCTGCACACGCTTCTTCACCTCTTTTCCACACTCCCCATTACTCTGGACTGTTGACCCTAAGTACTTTAAATCCTGCACCTTCTTTACCTCTTCTCCCTGTAACCTCACTGTTCCATTTGAATCCCTCTCATTCACACACATGTATTCTGTCTTGCTGCGACTAACCTTCATTCCTCTTCTCTCCAGAGCAAACCTCCACCTCTCTAGACTTTCCTCCACCTGCTCCCTGCTCTCACTACAGATCACAATATCATCCGCAAACATCATAGTCCATGGAGATTCCTGTCTGACCTCATCTGTCAGCCTGTCCATCACCACCGCAAACAAGAAGGGGCTCAGAGCCGATCCTTGATGCAGTCCCACCTTCACCGTGAACTCCTCTGTCACACCTACCGCACACCTTACCACTGTCCTACTGCTCTCATACATATCCTGCACCACTCTAACATACTTCTCTGCCACTCCAGACCTCCTCATACAATACCACAGCTCCTCTCTTGGCACCCTGTCATACGCTTTCTCTAAATCTACAAAGACACAATGCAGCTCTTTCTGACCCTCTCTGTACTTCTCCATCAACCTTCTCAAAGCAAATATCGCATCTGTAGTGCTCTTTCTTGGCATGAAACCATACTGCTGCTCACAAATGCTCACTTCTCCCCTTAGCCTTGCTTCCACTACTCTTTCCCACAACTTCATTGTATGGCTCATCAGCTTAATACCTCTGTAGTTTCCACAACTCTGCACATCTCCCTTGTTCTTAAAAATCGGCACCAAAACATTTCTCCTCCATTCCTCAGGCATCCTCTCACTCTCTAAGACCTCGTTGAACAACCTAGTTAAAAACTCTACTGCCATCTCTCCTAGACACTTCCATACCTCCACTGGTATGTCATCCAGACCAACCGCCTTTCCTCTCTTCATCCTCTTCAAAGCTCTCCTAACTTCACCCTTGCTAATCCTTTCTACTTCCTGCTCAACAATATTTGCCTCTACTACTCTTCTCTCCCTGCCATTTTCCTCATTCATCAGTTCCTCAAAGTACTCCTTCCATCTTTCCCTCACCCTCCTGTCACCTGTTAACACATTTCCATCTCTATCTTTAATCACTCTAACCTGCTGCACATCCTTTCCATCTCTATCCCTCTGCCTCGCCAACCGATACAAATCCCTCTCACCTTCCTTACTATCTAACCTTGCATACATATCCTCATAAGCTTTCTGTTTGGCCTTTGCAACCTCTATCTTAACCTCACGCTGCATCTCCCTATATTCCTGTCTACTTTCCTCCGTCCTCTCACTGTCCCACTTCTTCCTAGCTAACCTCTTCCTCTGGATACTCTCCTGAACTTCCTCATTCCACCACCAAGTCTCCTTGTCTTCTTTTCTCCTTCCAGATGATACACCTAGCACCTTCCTACCTGTCTCCCTGATCACATTGGCTGTAGTAGTCCAGTCATCTGGAAGCACCTCCTGTCCACCTAAAGCCTGTCTCAACTCTTCCCTGAAAACAACACGGCACTCTTCCTTTTCCAACTTCCACCACTTTGTCTTCTGCTCTGCCTTTGCTCTCTTCATCTTCCTCACCACCAGAGTCATCTTACACACCACCATCCTCAGATCTGAGATCACGAAAGTCATTATTACAATATCAAAGTCAATAATCAGCAATAATGACTTAATTTTAATCTTGCAGCCCTCTCTAATAAGTTCCTGTTTTTACTGTATATCCATTTTTTATATCCACTGTATATTCTTCTTTGAGCCACCTCAAGACTGTTCTGATGATACTGCTTTGCTTCTGTGTAAATGAAAAGACTTTTTAAAATCATGTTGCTTTTCTGTTTTATTTACATACGTGACCCTAAAGAATTCCAAAAGTAATCGGACTAGATTACTTTTATATTGTGATACTTGGAATACATTACTGATTACATTTTTTATTAAGTAGTTTGTAACTGTAACAGTAATACATTTTTAAAGTAACCCTCCCAACCCTGTGGAAAAGTGAAAAAAACAGAATGCCTTGATGAATCCAAAAACTTGATGATAAAAGAAGTGAATTGGTTGTATTAGCTTTATTGGGAGAAAATGAAAGTTATATTATTATTTTGCCTCCATTATATTGTTATGGGTGTATTTGCTTTTATTGATTCCGTAGAACACAAAAGTATGTTAATGTTTTACGCAGCTCTGATTTTCGCATATGGAGTAAGTACTAGTAACCAAATGTCAATTGGTGCTATTTTAGATTTCTAGATTCAGAAACAACTACACAAGTCTTTTTGTGGCTAGATCTTATTTTGCACTATGAACTATGAACTTAAATGCTAAATGAGTAAATAATTTTTTTATAGTAAAAAATGTACTGTCTTTACAGTCTTTTTGTGATGACACGGGGTGAGACATGGACAGAGGACCTAAGTGCAGACAGCGGGTAAGGGGTTAACAAACAGACTTTAATTATAAATACAAAACATGAAACAAAAACCCACGTGGGGGTAACACACCAAAAAGCAAGGGAATGAACAAGAGGTTAATGGAACATAGACTAACTACACTAAACTAGACAAGACTAAATACAATACTAGACATAAACTACAACTAACTAAACTGGACAACACAGCAATACAGACCGGGATGGTGCCGACGGACAGACAAGGCAAAATGAACCGACACAAGACAGAAAAAACAAGGGCATTAAATAAGGGAACAAATCAAGAGGGGACAGGTGTAGGGCATGAAACCAATAACAAGCAATAATGAGGAGACGAGTGGGCGGGAACAGAGACGAGACCTGGAGAGAACATGTGGAAGGCCAAGTGGGTCGAAATGCTTCTCTCTACATTAAACAAGAGGTTCTGCCATGGCTCTGCCACAGGATCAAGAAAAGCAAGACAAGATGGGGCAGAACCATGACACTGTTTGGAACTTGACAGATGCAGTTAATATGAATCATTGTATGGAACTGTCACGTACAAAGTGTCGGGGGGGGGTGTTGTTGGTGGGTGGTGGATGGTGCAATTGCCTCTTTGGCCCTTAATGCCGAAAGTGCCCCTTTGTCATGGCAAAAAAAGTTTATTTTTTGTAATTAAAGGCCCTTTTGTGGAGGCCTGCTCAATCTTACTATTATTAAAATGAATGAATAATAATTTAACCCTAAATAAAACGACACACGTGATGACCTTTCATCTGATGACCTCATCTGGGACACTTTAAGGTATGGACAACTTAATTCACTTCAGTTTCTAATCCCAGACTTATTAATAGGTGCAAAAATATATATTTTTTAACTTTTAAACATTAAAATGGTCTTTTCTGTTCTGTTTCTTTTTCAAAACTGCATCCATTTGCTGCTGTATCAATACAGAAGAATCCGTACAGCCCTATTTAAAGCCTTGTTCTGTGCCCCTTTTATACTTTGAGCACCTGCCCCTTTAAAGGTCTCTCCACTGCCCTGGAATGGAAAGAGAAGTATATAATTATTTTCCCAAAATTCTACTTTTGTGTACACAGACAAAATAAAAAACATGGGTTTAGAACAACAATTGTCCAAATAATTGTTGTTGTCTCAGAGATACAGTGATTTGATTAGCCAAAGAAAACAACAAAATATTGGTATGAGCTTGTTGTGAACTTAAAAATTGTTGAAGTCCTTTGCACAGAAGAGGGCGACCCTCAGCAGTCATATACTAGGATCCTAGTACTAGGAGCAATAACGAGGATCAGCTGGGTGTCACTGGATCTCCCACGGAGGAGATCGGAAGCATAAAAGGCCGAGCGACAGGAGGAAACGGCGAGAGAGGACCGGGCCCGGACATACGTTAAGTTTTGTTTATGTTTGTTTGGCCTTTTTACTTCCGTATTATTGTTTTTTTATTTTTGATTAAAGTTGGTTTGAATGTTCGCCGGTTCCCGCCTCCTTCCTTCCTTTTATACGAACATTGTTACAGTGATCTATTTATTCACCTGGTTTCATGAAACAAATGTCTTTGAGCGCATACACATGTACACACATAACATGTCTCTCATGACAAGACAAAATGCATTCTACAGTTTGCAGACATCAGTTTAAAAAGCTCTGCACTGCATGTTACACATCAGCAAATATTTTCACCTACAGTGACCTTCATGAATGATCATTACTGTATATCAATACTCCATTATAACCCATCCATGACATGTCTAATGTTTTGGGACAAACAAATGATATGCTTAACCTCCAGTCTGCATACAACATCAGGTTTATGGGAGAATCTAATGTGCATGCCAAATGACACTTGCAAACTGTCTCCAGGCATTATCCCAATACAACGATTTACACTGCACTATGTGACTAAATTCTCTATAAGGATGGAATTGTGTTTATGATGTGTTCAACTCTTATGTTCTAGCAAACATTTATGCTGTTTGTACTTTGTAAAAATGTAACAACACTTTCTAAAAACAAATGCCCTTTCGTAGCCTGACAGCCCTTGTTCACAATAAACTGTCCTTGCATTACTGTAGAAACATATTCTTTTGTGTTCAGCAGAAAAAAATATGCCAAATTACAGGTTTGGTCAAACACAAAGGTGAGTTAAAAAAAAATACTAAATGTAACATTCTGGGTGAATTACACGTTCCTGTTCTTTTGTCCTTTCTGTGGACTAATTCTAGATTTTCTTCTTGTTTGCCTAATGGGCTCCCATTGGTTACAGTATCATGTTATTCTGAGCTATACAAGTAGAACAGAGCTATGAAAAGACTGGCACACTAACACCAGCAGCACTCTACTTAATAGAAAAAAGGGGTCACAACCACACAATACCACTCACATCTTGATGCAAACTGTTCTTAATAGTGGCATTAGCAAAGCACAGTGAAACCCAGGTTTCTTCATCAAGGAAAAAACACGTAGTGGGAAATGAGAGGCAGTCATTCCCAAGGCACCATCACCTCACTTGACTGGTTCACAATGCTCAATCTAGATCTAGTTAGCCAGCAGATGCTTAAAAAAACTGTGTATTTAAAATCTAAGGCAACTGTGCTCGGGTCTTTACCTCAATTTTACTACCAGGAATTAACATTCATAATGCAATAGAGTCTGGCCTCAAGCCAAGTACAAGTAGCTCAGAATCAGCGCTGGTATCTGCTGCTTCTGGTGAATACAGCTACTTAACTTGAATGAAATGCCAAATGCGGCACTTCAGCCGAACAAAGGAAAGCAATTCTCCATCTGCTCGTCCTGAACAGAGTCAGAGGAACTCTAAAGAACACTGAGTGTTTTACTAGACCTCACTCAACCAGTAGACAGAGAACGTAGAGTGCTTGTGCGCTTAAACACACTGGCAACACACAAAGACCCTCCACTACATTCAACTGGGAACAACTAAACAACAACAGTAGTGTCTTAGAAAAGACACAGCCATTTGCATTGGAGAGCTGCAATGACAAACAGACAGTTCTTTTGATTGTGGTTTCTAAAGCCTTTCTCTATCCCACACTGTTTCTGTTCAAAGCATGCGCACCTTTACATTATCCTAATCCCATTACTGAGATGAAAAAGAATGTAATTCCTGCTGGAGTAGCTGGAGCCTTGGTTAAGATCCGGTGAAGCACAGCTCTGATGGTTCTCTGTAATCTTTTTAGTGCTGTTGGGGATGAGTGGCCATTGAGATGGGAATGAGGGTCAGTGTGATGATACCAATGCATACATGAGACATGTGAGATCCCTGTAAATATTTTTTCTTGAAAGCTGTATTTAAAGTTGATGTCGGATCCTAATTATTTGTTTTAATACTGTCAGCAAATGAAATAAAAAATAATGTTTTCAAACTTACATATTTCCAAAAATATAATGTAATGTGCAAAAGTGCAACAACAGGTTGGAATGTAAAGATATGAACATTGTCTAAACAGCAAGTAAACAAATACGTAATTGTGCTACAAATGTAAAAAATGGTCAACACAACCAAAATGTAAAGAAATACAGAATTCAGAGACAAAAGACAATTGTCATGCAAGATGTTTTTTCATCAAATGTACTGTACATTTGTAACTAAACATGCAAGAAAAACGAGCAGTTGTTTACAGTGAGGACAAATAGGGCAGTTATTAAATCGGCTTCTATTTTTCTGTGTAAAAAAGTCGTGCCACTGCCAGAGAGCCTTGCCTAATCCTCTATGACTGGCGATTTCATCTTAACGCCCTACAACTTCCACCTAATTGGCATTAGCTATGAAGCATATCTCCGTCTTTCAGCTGTCCTCTTTTCACTCTGTTGCTCTAAGGGAAACTCAGTAACTATGTGTCTCTGTCAAATCATAACTCGAGAACTCATTTCATAATATTAATCTTTGGATGATTTCTCCTTGTTCTTTCTCTGAGCAGTTTTGGCATAGTTCTAGCCGACTGCTAGTTGAATCATCTCTGCTCTGAGCTCCATATTATATGACAAACAGGGTTTTTGTCATGTGGACAAAATCATTAGGCCATTACAGAATGAAAAGCAGATTGGTGTGTCTGTGCTAGCCTGCAAAAGTGTTCTGGGGAATTCTAGAAGTCCATAGCCGTCCTGCTACTGTCACAGAACCTCTCTCAGCTGTTAATGAAGACAAATGTGAACGATTGTGCTTGTGGACACTTAAGACAAAGAAGCAAGCAAGGGATGTCAACTCTGTTTCTTGGCTCTCTTCCTCCAGTTTAACCCATGATTCTTTGCATCCTTCAGCCTAACTGTTTTCCTGCAGCCACCTTGTCAGCTGCACACTTCAATCTTTCATCAACTGTTTCTTTTTAGGTCAAGCATCCGCTACAAGACTGAAGCTCATTGGCCTTTCATGCCTTATGTTTGTAACTAGACTGCAAAAAAGTCATGAGTCCTAGACAAACAAGCATGCCAGCAGTCACAGCTTTCTAGTATGTGCACATTGTGATTATTCACTGCCACTCGATATGTTTCAGTCTGGTTTAAAAACTGACAAGCATCAATGGTGCACAGGATTGACTCAAGAGAATGTGCAAAAAGGCTACCAGAAAACCCCCAAACTTCTATTTATGTCTGCCTAGCCACCATCTCATTTATAGTATATTGCCCTGTTACAAATCAATGGAAAATGTCTCCAATCCATTAAATCGTGTCGTTTGTTGACCTGTTTTCAAGAATCACATTCACATAGGAAAGGAGAAAAATAAAACCCATGTGTTCAATTTGTTTTTGTAACTGACTTATACAGTAAATGTGTGCAGGGCAATAGTCTTGTAGTGTGGTTAGTTCTGTGTCCTACTAGCCAGTTTAAGTCATAAACGCTGTAGCTAAATTTACTCATTTTAATTTACATAGTTAATCGTCTTGGTTACGGATGTAACCTCAGTTCCCTGATGGAGGGAACGAGACGTTGTGTTGAGCCGACAGATGGGGTTCGTGTGCCTGAGAACCAATCGCGGCGTGCCTCATTCATTCACCTTTGTACTGAGGAGCCTGAGACCTCTCACGACTGCTGCAGTGGGCAGCACGTGTTGTGGCAAGAAGGACACAACGTCTCGTTCCCTCCATCAGGGAACTGAGGTTACATCCGTAACCAAGACGTTCCCTTTCTGTCGGTCTCTCAACGTTGTGTCGAGCTGACAGATGGGGTTCCTATGGAAAACGCCACAACACTGTGCCCTGTCACAATCTCTAGTGAAGCGACGGTGACTGGCCTGGGCGTGTCAGCCGTGAGCGCTACCGCGAAATTGTAACCTACCAGTGGGTAGGTAGGGGGTCCCAGAGCTTTACTTGAAAGGTGGGAAGGCCCCTGCCTTCGGCCTCACAGGCAGCAGCCTTGTTTCTCTAACAGCGAGAAGCCGCCAGGTAAGGCCACTGGGTAAGCGCTACTTCCTCAAGCGGGGGATGCGCTACAGAGACCACTTCCTACCGGAGGGAGGAGTTTAGTGGAGATACCAACATGTTCTCACCGATGGGGGAGAACTCATGGGAAGAATGTGAGGACTGAAGGAGTTAACCGCGAGGTGGAGGTCCACCTAGGGAAGGTCATGGGTTACCAAGGTGGGAACCAATCATGAGGATACATCAGATGGAACCGCCCTGCTGGGGGGTTACAACGTCCGTTATCATTAGGTCCGGTTAGAGCTATGTTGTGTAGGGCTGCTCTGCCCAGCCTGCCCGCAGGAGGTGCTTGCTTAGTGATGGATGGAGTGCCTGTTCTTCACCCAGTGGGGGAAGAAGGGAGGCTAGTTTAGTACGCTGACCCCCTTAGGAGAAAGGGGGGAAGGTACTGTCATAGGCGTACACCCTACCGGCCGCCAGTCTTGCCTGATGCCTGCAAGACTCGAGCTGATACCGGTTTTACGTAGAGGCTGTAGGACCTCGCGAAGGTGATGGGTGTAGCCCAACCCGCAGCTCTGCAGATGTCTGCCAGAGAAGCACCTCGAGCCAGTGCCCACGAGGAGGCTGCACTCCGTGTGGAGAGAGCGCTCACCCAGTGGGCGCGGGCGATCTTAGGACAGGTACACCGTAGTGACGGCGTCCATGATCCAGTGTGCCAATCTCTGTTTGAGACAGCCCTCCCTGCTGACAGACAAAACAGACAAAGAGCTACTCAGAGCTCCTGTGGCTCTGCGTGCGGTCCAAGCAGAGGCGCAATGCGCGTACTGGACACAACACGGATGGGGTTGGGTCTTCCTCCCCGGTGGGGAGCGCCTGTAAGTTCACCACCTGGTGTAGGGGGAGTGGTGGGAACTTTGCGTGGCCGGGCCGGGGTCTCAGGATAGCGTGAGAATCACCGGGCCCGAGTTCTAGGCAATCTGTGGACACAGAGAATGCTTGTCCACTACCCTCTTGAGCATCATCCGGAGAGCCGTCTTCATCATGAGGTGAGAAAGAGCGGCATCTCCGAGGGGCTCTAGGACCGCATCAAGGTCGCAAGAGGGTACGGAGCACCCCTTAGGAACCAATTGATCAGGTTGTGCTGTCCTAGAGACTTACCAGCAACTGAGTCGTGATGAGTGGCAATAGCGGCTACATACACGTTCAGTGTGGAAGGGGAGATTACTCTCGAGTCTCTGGAAGGACAGCACGTTCCCAATCGAGCAACTCCATGGGTCTTCTCTTCGAGAAGAGCACCAGGATGAGAAGAGGCACCACTTACAGGCGTATAGCCGCCTAGAGGACAGGGCCCTAGCCTGAGTGATGGTCTTAACCGCCGCAGGGGGTAGGCCACTCAGGATCTCCTCATCTCGTCCAGGGGCCAGACATGGAGGTTCCAGAGGTCTGGCCTCGGAGGCCATAACGTGCCCTTCCCCTGGGAAAGCAGGTCCTTCGTCAGGGGAATTGGCCAGGGGGAGCTGTCGTCAAGAACATTAGCTCCGAGAACCAAGTCCGGTTGGGCCAGTGTGGCGCAACTAGTACACTTGATGCTCCTCTTCCCTGACCTTGCACAGGGTCTGTGCAATGAGGCTCACTGGGGGGAAGGCGTACTTCCGCTTGTCCCACGGCCAGCTGTGCGCTAGAGCATCCGTGCCGAGGGGGGCCTCGGATGGGAGTACCCTAGCGGGCAATGGGTGGTGTCCAGGGAGGCGAACAGGTTTACCTGAGCCCGCCCGAACTGTACCCAATGAGCTGGACTGCGCGGGGGTGGAGTTGCCACTCTCCGTGAGGCGTCAACTGATGAGAGAGTGCATCGGCTGTCTGGTTCAGGTCGCCTGGGATATGTGTGGCTCGCAGGGATCTGCTCACCTGCGGAATCCACAGGAGGAGGCGCCGGGCGAGTCGAGTTAGCTGCCGCGAGCGAACGCCACCCTGGCGGTTGAATACGCTACAGCAGTTGTGCTGTCCGACCGGACCAGCACATGCTTGTCCTGCACGAGAGGTTGTAGCCCCTTCAGTGCGGGTAGCACATCCAACAACTCTAGGCAGTTGATATGCCTGCGCAGGCGGGGGCCCGTCCATCGCCCCGACACTGTGTGCCCGTTGCACACGGCACCCCAACCCTGCAGGGAGGCGGCTGTCATCATCATGACATGCCTCGTGACCTGCCCGAGAGGGACCCCGCGTAGAAAGGTCATTGAAGACCAAGGGGTTAGGGTGCATCGGCAGAGAGGCGTAATCACCATCCGCCTGCTGCCGGTGTGCCACGCTCTCCAGGGAACTCGACTCTGTAGCCAGTGTTGGAGCGGTCTCATGTGCATCAACCCGAGGGGTATCACCACTGCCGAGGATGCCATGTGCCCAGGAGCCTCTGAAATTGTTTCAGGGGGACCGCTGACTGCTTGAAATATTCCAGGCAGTTCAAAACTGACTGAGCACGCTCTGTAGTCAGTCACGCTGTAATGGAGACAGAGTTGAGTTCCATACCAAGAAAGAGGATGCTCTGCACAGGGGAGAGCTTGCTCTTTTCTCGGTTGACCTGTGGTCCCAATCGATCTAGGTACAGAAGCATTAGGTCCCTGTGTGTACATAACAGATCTCGCAAGTGTGTCAAATGAGCCAGTCGTCGAGATAGTTTAGTACCCGCACACCTCTCTCCCTGAGGGGAGTGAGGGCGGCTTCCACGATCTTCGTGAAGACTCGTGGGGACAGGGACAGACCGAAAGGGAGGACTCTGTACTAATTTGCCTGACCCTCGAAAGCGAACCATAGGAACGGGCGATAACGAGGGAGAATCGAGACATGAAAATTTTGACATCTGATAGATGCCAGGATGCGCTTCTGCGTGAGCATCCTGAACGGCAGCTTGAGTAGGTGCCTGTTCAGGGTACGCAGATCTAGCAACCCCCATTTGGGGGACGATGAAGTTGTAAAACCCGTTGAACATCTCGGCTAGAGGGATGAGCACGATCGCTTCCTCACCAGAGGGGTGGCGGCCTCGGCCCGAAGCACAGGAGCATCCTTGCCTCTGACTGAGGTTTGGAGGATGCCCGAAACTTGGGCGGGCGTCTGGGGAGTTGGACCGCGTAGCCGAGACGGATCGTATCCCGTAGTCACCGTGACGGTTTGGGAAACTTTTGTCAGGCTCCCAGGGACCGAGACAGGGAGGCTAGTGGTACGTTCTGATTCATCGACCTCCCGGGGGGTGGTTCGATGGCTGGCAGTGTGGATCCTTCACCGTGGGGGGGGGGGGGCCGGAGAGGAGTTCGGCTCTGCTGTTTTACCTGCCTGGCAATGATGTAGCACAACGCACCATCGATTGAGAGTGCATAGGCTGATGATTATCTTCAACATTGGGTCTTGCCTCAACGTTGAGTTGCCGAACACCATCGTGTAGAGGGTGAGAGCGGCTGTGATAATACCCAGACGATGATGTAGCACAACGCACCGTCGATTGAGAGTGCTTAGGCTGCTGATTATCCTCAACATTGGGTCTTGCCGAACACCATCGTGTAGAGAGTGAGAGCAGCTGTGATAAACACCCAGAGAGAGAGAGAAAACTCTTAGAAGTGGGCTTTTGGGACGGGGCAGGAACCGTCCCGGATCGACCAATCAGCGAAGGAATGGCTGGGGTCGGGCCCGAAGGTATTCCCGATCTCCCTGGGGTCTTCCCATGAGGGCCGCTTCGGCTTCCGCCACGGCTGCTGATGGGGTGGTGGTCTCCTCTTCGATGTCTTCTTCCAGGGGGCCGCCTGAGTGGGGGGCGGCAAAACCGCAAGGCGTCGAAGAGGACAGGGCTGCTGGGAAGCAGACTGTGCACGGGATCTCGATGGCCAGAGGGCGACCGAGTCGCGGCGGGGGAGGATATCTTGATATCCTCTGTCTGCTTCTTTACTGTTGAGAACTGCAGCTCGACAGTATCACCAAACAGCCCCCCTTGCAAGATGGGTGCGTCGAGAAAGCGGACTTTCTCGGCGTTACTCATCTGTGCAAGGTTCAGCCAGAGGTATTTCTCCTGGACCACAAGTGTGGACATCGCCCGACCCAGGGCCCGTGCGGTCACCTTGGTCGCCCGTAGAGCGAGGTCAGTGACGGCGCGGAGTTCCTGCATAAGCGCTGGGTCGGTCTTACCCTCGTGGAGCTCTCTCAGCGCCTTGGCCTGACCTGCAGGATGGCCATAGCGTGGAGAGAGGGGACAGCTTGGCCCACAGCAGAGTAAGCTCTCGACATCTTGGATGCCGAAAAACCTACATGCTTTGGATGGGAGTCTAGGTCGAGCCTCTGGGGGACATCGACATATCCTCTAGCTGCCCCACCATCGAGGGAACAAAGGGCGATGGAACTAGTTGACATGCACGCGCCGAAGGGGGCGTTCCAGGTCGTACTAAGTTCCTCATGCACTTCCGGGGAAACACGGCACTGGGGGCGAGTGCGGATTGGAGCCGCTCTCAAACCCGAGGTACCATTTATCCAGCCGCGAGGGTTGGGAGAGGCAGTGCGTGCACTGCAACCCAATGCCGGCGGTGCGGGGAAGCATGGCTGACATTTCGACGTCCGCTCCTTCCTGGGCTCGACCTCCCGAGGGAGGGAGCTCCGAGGAATCGTCTGAGTCCGATGCCAATAAGATCTCATCATCACGCACCATTTCCGAATACGTGGTTGAGGAACAAGACGGTGGGACCGTCTCATGGGGAACGGTCAGACGAGCGAGACGAGGTGTGAACGGTCTGCGAGCCGGTGGCTGACGGATTAGCGCTCACAGTAATCCTCATATCACCCTCGCTGCTCGCCGTAGCGGACGGCAGGGCCGTAGTCCTGCCGTCACGGAACGGGAAGCAGACAAGGTGGTGGCTGAGTCCCGTGGGAACACAGCCACCCGTGACGCAACGTCTGAATCGTCAACCGCCCGCAGTGCGGGCAGGACGTATCCACAACATCTGCCCCAGCGTACTGGAAGCAGACATCGTGTCCGTCCCCCTCCTCGATGAGTGTGTTGCACCCACGAGAACAGCGGGACATGCCACGCTGGAGAAATTTGCTCTTTTAGAGAAAAAACTCGAACACTTCTGGAACCGCCGAGACGCCCAGGGGAAGTCGCCACAGGAAGGGACAGTCCGCTGCACCACGTCGTAGAACCGGCAGTCTTGTAGTTGCTACTTGTAGCGAAGTCTGTTGATCATGAGCGAAGGCTCCGAAGAACAAAAGGTGAATGAATGATGCACGCCGTCTCCCTTTTATACCCGGATATCCGGGGGCGGAGTCCGGCATGCAAATTTCATTCGCCAATTTCATTGGCCTTTCTAAGAAGTCGGAAGCGATTGGTTCTCAGGGACGAACCCCATCTGTTGGCTCGACACAACGTCGAGAGACCGACAGAAAGGGAACTGTATTTAGAAATCTGTCATGGAAAATTCTGCCAGCAGTTGAGCGTTAACAGCCCCGGTTACTCAAAATGTTCCTGTCAATTCTCCAAAAACATCCAACATATTTCATATTATAGTCTCTGGTTATTGAGCATAATCTCACATTCTTTAATCCTAATCCAGCGTTTTTTTTTTTTGTCAGATAATGCAAAAAGTAGTGGGTTGGTGTGAAATCACTGGCCAAAACTGAATTGTTCTGTGTCGACTAGTGGTATACTGCCTTGAGGTGTTTTATTTAATAATAAATGTTCTATTATCTAGATTTTGTCTGCACATAGTCTTTTATGTTAACAAATAAGATGCAAAATATATTGTGCTAAAGTTTACCAAATTGATGCTCTACACCAGAAAACATTCTCTTCCTTAGCCTTCCCCCTTTCCCATCCCTTCTCTCATCTGTCTGTTCACTCCATCTGTTGCCCTTGTCTGTTGACACTCACCACAGAGTGGGCCTTGGCCGAAGGTAGGGTAAACTATCACATGTCAAATCTTCGCTGGCTGAACACCTGCGCATTTATGCATGCATGAGGAAAGCAAAGTGCCAATTTTCCCAAATGCCTTTTGGGATTTGCTCCTTCGTACACAGGCTTTAATACATGAAAACTTTAAAGCATGGTAATCTATGTGCACATAAATTGAACACTTGATAAATCCATTTTTATAGTTCAACAAAGTACTTAGTGTGCCTTAACACACTGCACATTATGTTTTCTTTATTTTTCTATTTTATTTTTTAAAGAAGGTAGAAGACAGTTCTGCCTGTATTGGTGACATTGGTGTATTGGTGACATAATATAGGTCATTTTGCCAAGAAAACAGCTTCAAAGACATATAAATGAGCTTAAATAAAACATGCTGAAATGAAACATAGCTAAGACTTTAATTCTGTATGAAAGAAAAAAAACACGTCTGGGTCTTCCTTGTCTTTCGTTCTTTCCTGCTCTCATTTTTCAAATATAACTCATCCAAATATAACTAACAAACTAAACATCTACTCCTATTCTGTAAATTCATTTACCACAACAGACTGAGCACGAGTCACCAATTTTATCCATCACTGGCCACACAACCTGTTTGTGTTGTTGTTGTGTTGTTGTTATCACAGGGTGAGTGTATTAACCTTAAATGAAAAAAGGAAATGCAAGTTTGTGTACAGTTGAAATGGTGCCTGTCTGCTTCTATATTGAGGATCTTAGGGCATATGCACTGTACAGTATGAGTTTCAAAACCAAGTGTTGTGCGTATGCAGCACTTTGAGGCATCATAGGCGCGCTGATTTTTCCAAAAGGTAGGCAGCATAATTATGCCACGAGGCAATTTATTATACTGCCTACCTTCTAAAGACACAAAAGATATTCTGGCTAAATAATAAGGCAGCATCAAATGTACCCTTTATGAAGAAGGCTTAGAATGCTTTAAAATTATAATGTACGCATTTATATCTGTGTGTGCCATTTTCGTTGCTTAATATTGTGTCATCGACTTAGTAGGAAACAGTCTAACACAAAATTAAAATCGACTGAGTTGCATTTTCTGTGTGCTTCATGTGAGGAATGCTAGCTGCAAGAATTGTTTGTGAGATTTAACTAGGGTTAAGATGATGTCTTAGAAGGCAGTTTATGTAGGCAGTAGATAGCAAGGTAGGTCAATAAATTATGCACCAAAGCCTGTATACGTAAGTGTATGTGTGTGTGTTAGCCGTATGTGCTAGGGGTGATAGTTCTGAGTCACAGTGAAAGTGACCAGATGGCAAGAATTAACTGAAGCTTTCCTCCAGCCATCACTGCTCTGCATTTTAAACAGCCTCGCTCACCACGTTCCCACATCACACACACCCAAAAACGTGGGCAGGCAGAGCCAATTAGCATCGTGCTGCATTTCACACATTGCCTGTAAACCTGAGCCATGAATATTTAGAGATAGTGGTCCACAGAGACATGACAAAATAGCACAGGATGATTTCAATGCCTGACAAGAGCTTCTGTGTTACTGTGTCATCTGACCACCTGCAATGCATACAGGTTTGCGTTCTTTAGTAAAACATTGTCATGTGTTGTATGTCATTTTAAAATACAGCACATTCACCTATTCCAGTTTCACAAGCTCACCTGCTCATCCAGTCTAAACAAAAATAATAACAGTAAACAAATTTGGCTTGGTGTGTTAGGAGGAGCTCAGTCCTGAGACTCAGCTCAAGCTACGAGCTAACCCCTCAGACTACAGAATTGGATAAAATAGAGTAAATTAAATTAGGGGGGAATTCAGAGTGGAGGAGGGATATCACAGCTAGTGGGAAGCTAGTAGACTACTGCTTCTATACATTAGAAAAAGATGGTCAGAATTGGATCATTAGGCTCCATCCAAATGATATGAAGTACATGATAAGGACAAAAAATTGGGACGCCCCCCTTCTAATGAACAGGTTTGACTAAAGTTAGTCATTTTCGTAAGTACAATTCTTAATGCTTATGATGATATTCCAGAGAATTGTGTGCTTCTAATTTTATAGCAACAGTTTGGAAAGTGCCCTTTTCTATTTCAAAATGGCAATGCCCCTATGCACAAAGCAAGGTTTAAAAATGACTTATTCAACTTGAAAAACTTGACTGGTCTGCAAAAAGCCCAGACCTGAACCCAGCTGAAAACCTTTGGTATGGCTTTGAATCAAACACTCATCAACCAACCCCATCAATGACTTGGACACAGGGGTACAGTCAGTCAGAAAATCAGAAAAAGGCCCTTCCAAAACTGTTCCAACAAAGACGGAACAACACTATTTAAAATAGAATTGCATTACTATTTGTTTTGATTGGAATTACTAGAATAAACAAAACATGTTTTTAAAAGGGGCCCCAACAATTTTGCACGTCTAGTGGACATTTAATGTGTGTCATTAATTATACGTAAACCATTGGTAGCTTGAAATTCCCTAAATACTGTTGTGCTGTCTAAACATTTTACAATTTACGTATTACGTACAGTTATGTTAACACGTATTAAATATCTTTAGTGTGCCAACATGTTAAAGATCCATGATTCCAATCTTATTCCATAATCTACAATACATAATGGACAGGTCAGAGACTCACATATGACTATAACATAATCCTCATAAAGAGATCTATATGAGGTTTGAATGCATATCATATCAAGTGGAATATTCTCATGACACACTAATGACTCTTACAGCTGTGCTGACTTAACACTCAGAGAGTCCAACCTGTGCATCTGTCCTCGCATTCCAGATAGAGAATATATGCTCACCTCAGAGACAACACAAACCACATACTGGCATATGTCCAGACTACCCAGTGCCTGCCAGACTCTGTTTGTCATAAAGAGGCAAACCCAATTCCCTGAGGCTATGAGTACTGCAGGGGCCCCACTATCCAACACACAGATGCTCCACAGTGGGGTGTCGCTTAAGGCCAAAAACATACTCTATTCAAGGACAAAAACCCAAATGCTCAGTCATCATATTGCAAGCTTGAGGTCTCATTAAACATAGGTGTGTTTTTTTCATTACTGTAATAAATATTAGTAACCAAGTGGGCAATACCTTCATGCCTGTGCCATTAAACCAGGCGTTTTATTATTCAGGCAGCTATAAACATGTTAATAAGGTCTAACTGTAGCCATGTTTAGAAGTGACAGGGTGACATAATATCATTCATTTCAATGGGAGCTTGGCAACTTTTGCCGCCACAAAAAACTGTGGCCACTGACAACAGTGACCATTGGCAACAAGATGTGGGTGTGTCCAGTGACACAACAAAGCTGAAATAATTGTATGCAAATTATGAGTGACTTTCAGGAACAACTACCAATAGTCAAGTCAGTGGAAAAACTGACAGACCCAAATAACCTGCCATTTGCGATATCTGCCTGCAAAGAGCATGTCTGCATATTAAATGAAGCTCATTCTGCACTACTGTGCTGTATATAAAACATTTTACACTATATAAAACTGATTTGAGGTCAGTATGAAACTGCATGAAACATCCAGCAGCAGTGATGTTTATCTACGATTATCTATGACAACCACAACTAGGAACACCTCCTACTGACCACACAGTTGCGGTGTGAATTAAAAGATCTAATTATACAAAATTCTAAGCACCCCTATATAGCCTACAGTGAAACGATTTGTCCAGTGTACCCCACTTTTTACAGGGTGCGTTCCCAGTCGTCCCTGTCAGTAATGACACTGTTAGCGTTTATTTAGAACAAGTATGTACACTGTGTCATCAATTGCAATCTGACGCATCTTAGAACACAATGATGTGTAAATCAGTTGCTAAAACTCTTGCTAAAGATTTCAACTGCCCAGTTTCTTCATCCACAACCATCTCTTCTAAATCCACTTAGCCACGAGGGCTATATATTACACACCATTACGTTAGAATGCAAGAAAAGGCAAGGCTGACTAAAATTGATTCCTGCTCCTGTCAGTCAGTTCGTTCACCCTTCACCGTTACAAGCGGAAGACGAGGGTTCACTTTTGTAATGGAAAATAGAGAGAACAAGCGTTATCTCACTCTTAAATTCAAGACCTCCTGCAGAAACCTCTCTATATTGGTGGAAGGGTTCTGCAACCTTGACCCTCAATCCATATGGCTATTTGTTGTTGACAGACTACGGTATTTACACTGCTGGACAGGAACCACTGAAACCCGGCAATACAAAAGGAGGGGAGGAATCTAATAAAGGAGGATAGACTATCTGGTCCAAAAATAAAAAGGTAATTTTTCATAAACATTTACTCAGTAACTTTTAATCAAAGTCACTGAGTGCAGCTGTGACACATCAGAGGGGACCTGGCCCTCCCGACTGAGACTGGTTTCTCCCGAGGTTTTTTTCTCCATTTATCTATCATTGGAGTTTGGGTTCCTCGCCACAGGGCTGTGTTGGCTTGCTCACCGGGAGACTGCTTTTATTAGATATTATTTATTAGAATGATCTTGCTTGCTCTATAAACACCATGCGCTGCGTTTATACATTTTCTGTGTTTTTCTGTTTTTCTTATTTTCTCCTGTAAAGCTGCTTTGGAACAATGCACATTGTGAAAAGCGCTATATAAATAAAATTGAACTGAATTGTATCCAGGATGTAATACTGTATGCCATAACAGCTTTAACTTTGACTCATTCTGTCTTCTTGCAGCATAATTGAAAGTTGGGACATTGTAAAAAGAGTCTTTTTCTGTTAGTTAGGAATTCTTCAAACAGAAGTCAACTTGTTCTACACATTCGTGTCTGTTTTGGAGCTACGTTTTTAGAGACCTGCATATCTTCTCTAAGCAGCATGATTGACAGAGTCACTGAGCTATAGCAACACCGTATGTTCCCTTCCCTTCCAATTAATTTCAGACTTAAGCATTAATTGCTACACCTTAGAGGTGTGCACACTACAGTAAACACATGTTTACCATCAAATCTATGAGTAATATCCAGATACAGGCACACCCTTGGCTAATGACACCTCAGCTCAAAGGCGGACCTGATTTAGAAGCAGTTGGGATCTGAAGCACTCCAGGCGTGTCTCCACCTCTCATTTTCCCTATACTCTGAAGAGTCTGTGAGGTTTCAGTTTCAGTGGATTGATGAGAGACCCAGATGTTTTGGCTCAGAATATCCCAGGCTGAGTTGCACGTCCAGTTTCCTCAACAAGTCAGAAGAGTGAAGGCACCAAATTAAATGCAGGTTATCCATTATTATTCTCCAAGAAACTTAAGAGCACTTGGCGCTTGTTGTGGGCAAAGGAGCTCAAGATTTTCCACTGTCTGGCTACCACAGTCCAGTGTTTTACCCAACCGTTAAAAAGAGGACACAAGGTCCTCTCCTTGCAGTGAAGATATTTAGAACTTTTAGAAGTACCTTTCGTAAGAAAGAAAATATATATATAATATAAATATATTTTACTATTTGCTTTTTCTACTGCTTCTTAGAAGTTTGTGTTGGGAAAAAAACTTTTTTTTCATTTAGCTCCCCTGGTGTTTAAGAAAAAAGATACCAAAGTCTGCAATCACAAGTCAGACACAACCATAAAAGGTTGTGGTATCCAAAAATGCGAGTAGGTATTTTCCTTCTGGTTAAACTTATCTGACTGCAATCTTTCCATTTTCTATTGTTCAGTCTAAAGGAGAAGAAACAATGTCAATTAGACAGAACTGGTTCAATAATATCACATTACGCCCAACTGCCTTTAATGTTAGAATATTTGCTTTTATCCCAGTTTACATTTATGCATTTGGGAGACAGTTTTATCCAACTTGGATTTCGTCCAAACACAACAGTGCCTTCAAGCTGTACATTTTATGAGCACATACATTTGCTGTGAATCAAACTCATGATGACGGTGCTAATATAAACTCATGAAAATGCTACTATCATACTCAATTAGTTGAGTTACAAGAAAGCTTTAAAGGAACAGTTCACCCAAATTTGAAAATTCTCTCATAATTTACCTACCATCATGGCATTCCAGATGTATGACTTTCTTTTTTCAGATGAGCATAAACAAATGTTTATTAAAATGCTGTCATATTATCTTCTTATATGATGCTTAAAATGGTGAAGCTCCAAAAAGCACCAGTAGGAATCCAAACAACTCCAGTGGGTTAATAAATGTTGGCTGAGGCTAAAAGATATGTCTGTGAAAGGTAACAGTTAGTATTTTAAGCTTATTGAGCGAATAAGTGTATTAGTGTGAAGAGTAGATCAGAGTGCTAAATTAAAAATGGCCGCACATCGCTAATTTTAAATCTTAAAATTAAAACATGCATATGACCAATGAGACATTTGTTTAGAAGTTATTGACGCTTCATATTTGAGCTTTGCACCTGCTTGTTTACTTTGACACAATGTTTACCAAATAAGCTCTAAATTTGTGTTGTTGTCTTTTACAAAGGTATTGTTTTACTTCAGAAGACACTTATTAATCCATTAGCATTGTTTGGATTAATTTTGTTATCAATATAGGCTATGTGAGCACCATGTAAAAATAAAACATTACCAATGAATATACAATTATTCTATTGTGTTCAACTGAAGGAAGTCATGTACATCTGGGACTGCATGAGTGTGAAGAAAATATGAGGACATTTTCATATTTGGGTGAACTATTCCTGTAATATGCTGTAATTTATTTGGTAGATAAAATCTCTGAAAAGAGTAAAAACATATTAAATCTACCTTCAATTACACCCTGTCTAAATAACTGTCATGCCCACAATATGTGTAGTTCAGAATTTAAGATGGTACCTTCAAGAGCAATAAAACTGTTCATCTGGAGCTCTTTCTATGATGTTGTGAATGTGTATATAGACGGTTTCATCTTAACAACATAAACAAACGTTACTGCGCATGCATGTGTACTTTTGTGACCCCACCTTAACCTCTGGTACACATTGACAACTAATAGAATGCCTGTAGATTATTTCTGATAACAATCAAAAGAAACCGAGAAGAACCATTACTTGGCTAAACTTGTCTCTCCAATATTTTGAATTTAGACTGCGATACCAAGCTCAACCGCTAGATGTCAAAGTACCAAACGGTTTGTTTGTAGGACCCATTCAACAAATTGTTTATTTAATAAAATGAACATACAACAAAATTCAACAAATCGTTAATTTAATACAATAAAATAATAATATAAATTAATATTAACATAAATTAAATAATATATAAAGTTATATTATTAGACAATGGCCAAATACAAACCGGAAGTTAACGGGGGTCAGGCTGGCGCGCGCCCAATGAAACGGTCTATACAGTATTCATGCAGTGGCTCAGATTCATGTTCTTCATCTAATTAATGAATACAATACAATAATACAACTTAGAGTCAAGATATAGCTTCTTCATGATAAAAGGCAACACTCTTTATAAAAGCCAAACACATTCAGTAAATATATTATGAGGCAGCCCCCAATGTTGTTTATTCAATAGTGATGTATAAATGCTTGATAGACCAGCAAGAAAACATCATTCTAAAGAGGCGAATACAACAGACATATCTCCCTTCAGAGAGGACTAATCTTTGCGGGGTTTAATAGAACTGCTGTTGCATGGAGATGTGCATTGAATCAGTACAAAAATACATCTGACAATCTAGACAATTAAATGAGCAAAGCCAGCAATGGAGAGTAAAAATGTATTTTTCTCCATAGAGATTCAGTTTTCAGTCTTATTCACCCCACCTCATGAAAATAGGTACTTCGTAGATTGTACCAACAACTCTATGTAGTGCTTTACGTTTCCATCAACACCATGACTAAAAGATCAAAAATGTCTGTGGATGTACATAATTCATTATTTTTTGATCCACTTATCTTGACTTAACAATTATCCACCTTAGAAAAATATGTTCTATTACGCAAGCAGAAATTGTTCAATGCGTGATAAAAATCTTGATTTCACAACATAATGAGTAACACACAGAGCTGGTGATCCACATTTATTTTCTCTTTTCTTATTGTTTATCTTCATTTGACTAGGTGTGTTGTTAAGTGTTCCTTGATAGAAAAAATACACAAATTACATCCTAAACACAAGAAAATTATACCACTAGACAAAGAATTCATGAATGCACTGGGTCCTTAGGGCTATTAACAAACAGGCACAAACAAACAAAATAGCAACATAAGCTTTCAGTCATATATTTTAGACCATAATGTGATTTTAAGCCTTGGGGTAATGATTGAGTTATGCTTTTTCTTCCACTCTTGAGATAAAAACAAAGCATCTTTTAATCTATTCAAGCTCCAAAGATGGCTAATGACGAATGAGAAAATAAAAGGAACAGCTGAAGGCTGAACAAAATAATGTGCTGCATTCCCAAAGCCTCAATTATAGAGAAAGAATGTCTAAAATGTAGGTGGCAGGGCAATACATTTAATGCAGTAAAAGGAATATGACTTTTGTCTCTTTCTGCTGCTGTTATGAGGCATTTATGTTGCCCTGGTCAAAGGAACTAACAGCAATTCAAAATGTATGGTACAGAAATTGAGCTTCAAAATACATCCTGCTTAAAGCTCAGTCGACTTAGTATGTAATACCACAGTGGGAGGTAAAGGGCAAGCTCAGACTATCCCCATAAGCCACCTACACTAAATAACCTGTGATGTACATGGTAATTTTTCTGTGAGCTTGCCCTTTTGTTTCTGTACCCCAGTAAACCCTCCAAAAATGAAATTACCCTGAAAAAAAACTATCTGGTTACCTACCTTTCTGATGATGATTTTGGTGTATGGGAAAATAAATGTTTAAATAAATTGTTTCAACATAGACTTTCCAATCTAAACATACATGTATCGTACATGGCTAGTCAAAATGGTCTTGTAGTAAACAATACTTAAATTAAGAGATGTCTTTTATTATTGATTAATATTCAAAGCAATGAGTTAATTATTTATTTGTTTATGGTTTAGACGATTTCATCTTAACAACATAAACAAACGTTAGCCTACTGAGCACGCACACTTTTGTAACCCCAACTTAACTTCCGGTACACATTCACAAACAAAACAGTGCCTGTAGATTATTTCTGATAACAATCAAAAGAAACCGAGAACCGTTGACTGGCTAAACTTGTTTCTCCATCATTTTGAATTTAGACAACAAAACCAAGCTCAACCACTAGATGTCAATGTCCCATGCGGTTTCTTTAAATGCGTCAAAACTACAGGAGCCATTCAACAAATTGTTTATTTAATAAAATGAACATACAACAAAATTCAACAAATCGTTTATCTAATACATTTATTATACAGTAAAATAATAATACAAATTAACATCAACATAAATTAAATTAAATATACATAGTGTATTGAACATTCAGTATATGGGACAAAAACACATATGTCACAATGGCCTCCAGCCTCCAGGGTGTACAGTTTGTGCTTTTCTCTGTGAAAAACCAAAATGATCTGTTTGTCCGCAACACCCTGAAGTGCCTTCATGGTCCCAGTTTCATATTAGTTCTTTATCATCTGGCAGATATCTTTTCATTTGTCAAGTATAGTATGACAAAGAGCGCTTTTCCACCATCGCGCCGAATCGTTCTAAGCACAGTCTGAAACTGTTACAGTTATGTTTCCACGTGAGCCTGGTTCGACACCACACGATTACAAACTGTTCTCAGCTCGGAATTTCGTGCTAATGAATGCGCGCAGAGCCGCTATAGCTCAGTCTCTTGTGTTTACCAAGGCAGCGCGTGACGCATTTGTGTTTAAATTATAAAAAATTCCGTTATCTATGGGAGGCAAATCCTGCCAAATTTAAATAAATAAATTAAACGATGAAAATGAAAATGAAAACCAGATTATCAATTTCATTATACACAACTGCGTGCACAATATGTGCCTAAATGAAAAATAAAATGAAATTATTTTATTTTCATTTTCATTTTTACACTGACAATGCGTTGTCCCTGTCAAATTGAAAAAGAAAATGCAATTGGTGATTTGACATTTC
The DNA here is from genome assembly GCF_024868665.1 of Triplophysa rosa. Taxonomy (NCBI): domain Eukaryota; kingdom Metazoa; phylum Chordata; class Actinopteri; order Cypriniformes; family Nemacheilidae; genus Triplophysa; species Triplophysa rosa. The sequence continues at coordinate 20,884,387 of NC_079895.1, forward strand.
ATTTTCACTTAAATCTCGAGGCAAGACTGCCAATTTGAAAATGAAAAGGCAAATGTGAAAAATAAATTGTAAAAACATTTTTTACAAAGGTTTTATTAATGTTCACGCAATAATACTGACACAATTCAAATTAAAATGTAAACTTTGATTTTCATTTTATTTTATTTTCTCTTCTCTTTTATTTCATTTTCGTTTTCATTTTCGTTTTCGTCTTCGTTTTCATTGTCTTTTTCTTGTTCACGGTCATGCAAATTACATGTTAATTAGTGGGTGTGGACGAGCGTCTGCATTACTGGGAACGCCCACAAAAACGTCATATCCGTTTATTCGAACGAACGTGTGTAGACCTTGTCAGGCGCTTGGCCTTAGCGCTTTGTAATGATGACGATGACAGTGCCTGGTGCAATACCGAAAGTTGTTGTGTGGTGCTCTGCATCTCTGATAAGTTAACAGACGAACAAACTAAAGCATTGGAGAGCCCGTATCTCTAGCGTGCCCTGAAACATGCCGGAGCGCGATTGTCCCCACTCCGCCGCTGACCTGCGCTCACACTGTACATTACCATCCGCACCCGAGCACGCTATCATCATTACACTGTGACTGCTTTTAAGAAAACATAAACAAAGCGATCTTTCTCAGCACAATAGAATCCATCGTAATGTTCGGTTTGAGGTTGATAAGATGTGTTTAACCTCACGCGCGCTGTGCGCAGACCAATTCGCTTATGGTATCACAAGAGCGGCTCATATGTGTTTAAATCAGCCCCGCGTACTTCATTCATTATGATTATGAGCCAATCGTTATACAAAGTGCTGCACTATGTTATGAACGCATGTTTTAAATGATGCGCCTGTTTAAATTCCTTGAAGTTCAGCTGTCATACCAAAAAACATCTAATACCTACAACACTTATAAGTGCAGGCCTGTGTCACCGCGCCGTGTGACAAAAAAAAACATTCGAATGAATTAATAGTGTGTGCGTATTAGATGTTTTTTGCCATGACAGCTGAACTTCAAGGAATTTAAACAGGCGCATCATTTAAAACATGCGTTCATAGTGCAGCACTTTGTATAACGATTGGCTCATAATCATAATGAATGAAGGCACGCTAGAGATACGGGCTCTCCAATGCTTTAGTTTGTTCGTCTGTTAACTTATCAGAGATGCAGAGCACCACACAACAACTTTCGGTATTGCACCAGGCACAGTCATCGTCATCATTACAAAGCGCTAAGGCCAAGCGCCTGACAAGGTCTACACACGTTCGTTCGAATAAACGGATATGACGTTTTTGTGGGCGTTCCCAGTAATGCAGACGCTCGTCCACACCCACTAATTAACATGTAATTTGCATGACAGTGAACAAGAAAAAGAAAATGAAAACGAAGACGAAAATGAAAACGAAAATGAAATAAAAGAGAAGAGAAAATAAAATAAAATGAAAATCAAAGTTTACATTTTAATTTGAATTGTGTCAGTATTATTGCGTGAACATTAATAAAACCTTTGTAAAAAATGTTTTTACAATTTATTTTTCACATTTGCCTTTTCATTTTCAAATTGGCAGTCTTGCCTCGAGATTTTAGTGAAAATGAAATGTCAAATCACCAATTGCATTTTCTTTTTCAATTTGACAGGGACAACGCATTGTCAGTGTAAAAATGAAAATGAAAATAAAATAATTTCATTTTATTTTTCATTTTGGCACATATTGTGTATAATGAAATTGATAATCTGGTTTTCATTTTCATCGTTTAATTTACTTATTTAAATTTGGCAGGATTTGCCTCCCATAGTTATCAGCCCTGCGGTGGAAAATGAAACCATTTACGTACCGGCTGGCATGGATCGGCTCGGAGTGGAACGATTAAGCAACGAGAACGATTCGCCACGATGGTGGAAAAGTGCTCACAGACTGAACTTAGATGTTGATATGTCATTTGTAGAAAATAATTTGTATTATTTTTCTGAAGAAGGAAGCAAAAGGGCATGCTATATTTCATCAAACTCTGTCATAATTATCCATGTCACAAGCTTCATGAGATGGATGTTTTGTCATTTGTGTGCAGAGTTTTAATTAAAATGGGAAAATGATTCATTGCCACCACAACGCTTGTCTCAAATCATAGTTCAGCTCAGGCGTGTGCTTTGATTTAGGAGCTAAAAAGATTCACCACTAGCAGTACCAAATGGAATTGCAGTCCGGCCTGACTGGGCCATAGATCACAACAATGGCTCAACCAATGTATGACCTTGGGGCAGGACTGCCTGTTGGATCAAAAAATGGTAACTCGAATTGGCAGTGTTTTGTGTTTGCAACGCAAAAATCATGGGATTTTGGTCTTGGGAAGGAATAACACACTTACACTGATACATGTACTGTGTAAATTGAAAGCATTGTCATTTACTTTGTATAAAAGCACCTGCCAAATGTAACAACAGTGTCAACTTTTAAGTAATCAGTTTTTTTACTTTACATTGATGGATGATAAATCAAACAGACCTGTTTCAAGGTAAATCATCTCATGCGCCAAAATATCATGTGGACTTATGCCCCATTCACACTGCCAGACAGAGCGACATGATCTCATTCATTTCAATGGTAGCATAGCGACATCCGGTGACCGTTACCGACACGAAGCGGGCGTGTCTAGTAGAGATGTGAGCTGGTTGAAAATCAATTATAATATGTGATTATTCAAGTCGGTTGAGAAGTTAAATGAATCGCAATACATTTTTTGAACAGCAGGGGCCGTTGTGTTTAGGCTACTGTAAACTTGGTAAACGTGGATATGCTGATATGTAAAAATCCAAGAAAAGCATAACAAAGTCTTAGTTTGTTTAAATTAAAGAGAATTTTATATTATTCATTTTTATTTGATCTGGAATTTGTTTTAAAATTGCTGTTTATTTTTGTTATTTGACAAAAAATATTTTTATTTTACAAAGTAATGTGCAGCATTTGAGAAATAATAAAAGGGCAGTTGGTCATTTTTAATTTGTCTAAACTCATTTTGTAAAAATAAATTGCGAAATAAATTGTATTGTGAGATCAGTATCGTGAATCGAGAGCTGAGTGAATCGTTACATCAGTTGAGATTTGCTCAACTTTATGCAAATGATAAGCGACTTTTGGGAGCGACTACCAATAGGAGTACAGCAGCAGAGCTCACGTCATCCATCTCTCGACAGTTACTGCAGGGTTTGTTTATAAATGTTACTAGAGTAACCAAAGCTAGGAACGCATTCTAACGACATCGTAGCAAGAGACTAGCAACACACAGCGACAGTACGCAGCTTTAGATGTGGGCTCTTTAAACCTAGGTCAAGAACTGCAGTGATGAACTATAAACCTTAGCAACACCCTGCAAACTACCTGCATTATCCTAGTTAGCGGTGACACAAAATGCAAAAATATAGTTATTTTTGCAATTCTGTTTGGAATTAAACAGACTCTGTAGAGTGCACAAAATGTTTACATAAATTTAACTGGAGAGATTTTACCCACCATATGCAAAACTAATCAGAATGTCACTGCTCAATAACCTCTGACTTCATAGATGATTCATTATTTAAAATGAAGGGTTCAATTTGGACCGCTCGTATCTAATTTGACAGGACATTGTTTTGACAAGACTTGATGTGGGCTTGAGATCAGAATCAGATCATGGAAATAGAAACAAGCAAGTCAATCAGAATGAATCTCCATTATGGGGTGGGTTTTAGAAAAAGAGAAAGCAGGCAATGTTTGGATCTTTAGTCCACATCAGTTAATATACCTGTAAATGTCTTAAAAATGATCACCTTTTAAATGGAAGACAAAAGTGTCAGAATTTCCCTTGACTCAAAGCTGAGCTTGACGCCACTGAAGGGAGTTGAGCTGAAAGTGCTGGCAGCTGTCAGCTGCAGTGGATGTGAGATCATGGACACTTCAGTTCTCAACAGAAAAACTAAAATGGTTCCCTGAGGGCTAAGAGTTTGGCATCCTCTGGAAACTGATTGATAATAAACTCTGTAAATTACTTTTACTAAACATTAGGATGACAGTTTACAGACCTGCTATTAAGGAGTTGTGGGTGTTATAAAATTATGTCAAAACATTATTTTCTAGATTGATATGAAGTGACAACATGTAAGCCGTTTGTAGGTTGATTTCTTCAAAATTGTGCCCTGACAATGTTGATTGGTTAATGGCAGCATAAGAATACACACAATTGTAAGCCTCATCACTAGATAGCAGACAGACAAAAATCAAAGATTATTTCATGTTTTCAAGAAGTTTCAAATAAGTGTTTGTTGGGGGAGGGAAAGTCTATAATAAATTGTATTAGGCCAGGCTACACATCTGTCTAATGGCAGAAGATTGAAGAAAACTGACACTACAGCTTTAAGAAAGATAAACAATTCCTGTTAACTGTCGGGAGAGACTATTCTTGAGTAACTCCGTGAGCTAAACCGCATTCCATGACAAAACTCTCTTTTTGTCATGTGCACACATATACACATGCACATTTACACAAACACAGCAAGACATGGAACAGAGTCTGGATCCAAACATCCTATCTTGCTTACACAGAACCGCCCTGGGCGTTGTGTTGTTCAATGAAATCCTGTCAAAACATCTCTCTTTCTATTTCTGTCTCTCTTTTCCCTATTTCTCTTTCATTTTCCCATCTTTTGGATGAGGGCACTGTGGCGTGAGGTCTTAAAGGACATAATGGCACCCTGTTACTGTTGGGACAGTTGAATCATGGAAATCGAAGAAATGATGCCTAGGTTTTCACTCCAGCTAAATTTGATAAAGCAGCACCCTGGAAAAGATGCATGAGCAATGGCTGTCTCCCCTCACCAGTTTCTGTGTGACCCAATCGGAATGGAGCGGCCCTCGACAGCAGCAGGAAAACAAGTCATCAGTGCTTAGTTTCGGCATACAGCATCTTTACCTCTCTGCTCACAATGCTTCCTCACTGTCATGCTTTTAGTCCTTTTGGTTTTTCTACTTTTGGTGTCCCTATCTTTTCTTCTATATATCAACAAGATGAAGTGGACTTATAGTGACCATCTCAGCCTTTAATAGCCACTGTAAATCACTGCAGGTTTAGCACAGCACAACAGCAGCAGTGACCCATTCATCACCCCTACACTACAAGAGTCCTCTGACATATCAAGATGTTAATTCCAACACTATTACTATTCCAGCTTTCTCTTCTTGTTTCGACAAGTGAATGTGTGTTTGTTTTAGGGGTTGGGGATAGAAAAGATCAACCTGCTATAAAACAATGGAAGTCTAGGACATGTCCTCAGTAATATAGTGAAACAAACGTGTTATTCAGTGAATGGTCAGTGGAGGTTTGGGAGGTCAAACTTAATTTTATATGAGCTGTTTTATTTCCTATTCATTTTAAGTGTAGGAAAAACATGGACTTTGTGCCTCTAGCACCTAAAAAAGTAATGGAACGCTACAGTGAACTTACTTTATGGAAAGTGCTGTGTGTTTGTGTTTTCCCTGTAGGGATGTATTTAAGTGTGTGGAGGGAATGAAAACGCAGAGCGAAGTGAAAGTCAGTTCACTTTTATTGCTTCCGCTCTCTGGTGGCCATCAGCTGCTGGGGGTGTCACACACCTCATGCACTCGTACACTCTCAAGTGTTTTTGCCAATATCTCCATGATCAGCTGCCTCAGCTGGACTGTAATCTCAGCATCAGGGGGCACCACCCACGTACTATCCACAGTCTGTTCCTTTACTGCCTGATGCATAATACAAACTGGTCAGCACTATACAAAAACCAGCACTCTGCTGAGGTTCGAACAAAGTAGTGTGTACAAGGTTGATAAGTACTTAAAAAAATAGGGTAATAGTAATAAGAATGGAAATTTATAAGAATAGTAAGTTATTCTTGCCAAAGATATCCAGAAGAAATGTACTGTATATTTGACCTTTTTATATGGCTTTTTCTATTGTGATTGGTAATTGCTTTTGGATCAACTGAAACATTTCTGCTTTCTGTGTGTTCTGTTATATATCATTTTTTAGATCTTTTTCACTGCTGGAAACACTTGCTTAAACTAGCATGACTATTTGGGTTGCTTCATGGCTTATGGTTTATGTCCAGGAGCAGTGGTGGAATACATACAATCCTGAAGGGAACTTGAAGTTAGCTACAGTCAAGCTGATGACCATAATGTAAAGCTTTTAAAAAGAGACGATCAATATTTCTCCAGCTGCCTTGAGTAGTCTATCATTGATCTTTATAAGAGAAGAGTTATTGGTGCTCAGTAATGCTTAATGCTTCAGGGACAGGTGGCTACAGTTCAGTCATGTCTGGTCTGTGCTCTCCCAGATGTGTTTCACTATCTGGGTCAGTTTCTATGCAGTGCACACCCATCTCTCAAGCACCAGCTGAAGACATTAACTTACAGCAGGCCCGCAAAAACTGCACGGTTTTGGGTGCTCTCAAGAACTGCAATAACTTGTAGCAGGGTGGGATTTGGGATTGTCATTATATATGTCATCGCATGACATCAGCTTTGCAACAGTGGACCAGACAACCTCTGTAACCTGTAGAGAGTCATTTGAGAGACAATTACATTTCTCTACATCATGTAGCCTAAATCATTTTTTACATGTTAACAGATACTGTACAGTGCGTACAGTACCCATTATGTTAATTATTCAAAAGAAATGTTTATGTTAACAAAAATGAAGTGTCACAAAACATGAGATACTATATATCGTATGAGCTGTAACTGTCTTAAGTTTAAAGGGGATGTGCAACGGTGTTTCATGCATTCTGACTTCTTTACAATGTTAAACGTGCTGTCTTCTCATGCTTGACATGGTCAACTTGTCAAAAAAACGAGTTAGACGTATTACGTAGTATTTCTGTGCTTGACACACTCCCCCAAGGTTTGTATAGGTTTCGGAAAGTTTTCTTCGAACATGAAAAAACGTTACGTAACAACTTTGCTTAGTCCCTTATCGGGCAATTCTCCCGGAAAAGCACGCCCACGGCAAGGCGAAAGATATAGCCCGCCCACGCGCCAACTGACGAGCGATAGGAAGACCTGCTTACAATCAAGATTGGCTGCGCTGCTTCAAGATTGGCTGCGCTGTTGGCCTACAGCTGCAGCTCGTTACTCTTGCAATAGTAAGAGAAGTTGAGGTGTGTTTGTTTGTTCAGTGCATTTCAGTGATTGATGTTATATAAACGGTGGATATAATGCTGAATTTGGATATCGTTTGAAACTGATAGATGGAGCTGTCCCAGTGCTAAAATATGCCGGACATGAACCGCACACGGTAAGTGAAACTGAGTCATGGGTTTGTGTTTTGTTGGCAATTGGTGCACACACGCTTTAGCTCTGTGCATTATAATACCAGGTGCAAACAGTGGGTAGGTGCTGGCTTTGCATGTGTGCAAATTAGATGTTTTTAGACTACACGCCCCCTTTTTAATACAGTCTTCTTCGATAAGCCCTTTTCACAATGACGTCACTTAACTTCCGCCTTTTCGCAAAGCAGTGTATCATAACATCCATCTTGCAACAAACAACAAGAAGAAGAAGAAGAACTTCCGTTTTGCCGTCGTGCTGGAATTTAACAATAGTGAGAAAAAAACTGACAGAACACATATTCCTACTTATCCTAGCACCTTCGCTAACACAAAAAGAAAAGAAAACACCTTCATAATCAAACAGGTACTGTTCAACGAAGAATTTGTATCCTTTCTCTAGTTTTGATCTTGTCGAGCATCTCTCTCGTCCCACTCTGCTTGTCACAACGTTGTACATCATCTAGCGGTATTTGTGGCAGATGTGCAAGGGACTTGGTAAACTCCATTCTGAGGCGCTAGCGGAAGTAACTTCTTCTTCTTGAGTTTTACTGGCAGTTGGCAAACCAGCTTATAGGTGCATTATCTCCACCTTATGAACTGGAGTGCTAGCGGAAGTAATGATACACTGCTTCGCGGCAGAACGGAAAATGCGTGACGTCATGTGAAAAGGGCGCATTTACTTCCGATGGCCTTATTTTTAATTTTCTGAAATACAGGAGTTTCATAAAACTTTTAACGTGGAACAATGTGTGTCGATATGCAAAGAACTGTGGCAAAGGACAAATACTCGTAGGACAAAAATGTTGGTTCTGTAAGGGTTTTGCCACATTCTGGCAGCTCACTACAGGACTCTAAAAACATGAAGATAGTACTACCTTTTTGTAGTAAAATTCCTTATTACAGAATTATATATCAGATTTTAAAAAAAGTACTGTAATTTCATTTAAATGTCATTATAATTTAAAGCTATGTTTTAAAATGTATGTTTTTTTTTTAAATAAATATTCACAAAGGGTTGCTGTTGTTGACTGAGTATCACTAAATTAAAGGTAGTAAACAAGAGTGATGAATGGCATAATGTAGGTCAGAAAAGCTCTCAGTGTCATGGGAAATAGATCAGAAAATACTGCTTTAAATGCAGAAACAAGTGTTGACTGAGTGTGTGGATATGGTTGCCAAAAATGCACATATGGTAGTGAGCGGTCGTGGTCAGATAACCCACAGCTAGATGAGCGAAAACTGCATAGCATGTCTGTACATATGGTGGAAAACAGTGGGTACTCTCTGACTCTGAGAGGGAATGGCTCATTAGCTTGGGGACTTGTGGTGTGAGATTGAGGGGTGAGATGTTCATTCTTTACACTTGACAGCTTTTACATGGGCATGGAAATGAATAAAAACAAATTTACTCAAAAAAACCTTTACTCATTCGGTTCCCCTGTGGTGGAATGAACTGCCATCCTCCTCCCGAACTGTAGCATCCTTCACAGCTGCACAACAAAACATACCTGTTCCGCATTTATTTGACTAAGCAATAACTGTCTATGTCTTGTGTCTAAAAAAATGTTGTTGTTCATTCTCTCCCTTGCTTACTCCAGCTCTAATCCTCCTAGCATGGATTTATAAACTAACGGTACTGTTTAGCATGTTGACAAAATGTTTATAGCTCTCCTACTGGTAAGTCACTTTGGATAAAAGCGTCTGCCAAATGAATAAATGTAAATGTATGTGAATAAGAAGGCACACAAATAAACACTTCTTCGTTGTTAAAAATATTAAAGGGATGTCATTAAAAAGCTGTGGCCGGTTACCATGTGGAAAGACCTGGAACCTGGGCATTTTTCAAATGGCAGGCAAGACAAGCTGATTCGCTGAGCTCAGTATGAGACTTGTGAAATGGCAGAGGACTCTTGTGATGGCAAGCTCAGGGCAGAGGAAATGTTCACAGATAAACAGCCGTCAGCCTGAGGTGCTGTGTCCTCCATTCATCATCATGTCTATGGACTGAGACAACTTCTCTAATGAGCACCTACTGTGGCAGCTCTGTTGGATGGAGAGAAATGTGATGTAGGAATGAAGCTTTTGTTGTGATCAATCACCTTCAGCCAGCAGTAATATGCAGCTCAGTATTCCTATTCAAAATGATAGGCCAACAAGACCCTAATTTGGCGTACCACTATTCTTTCACCGAACACACTCGTTGTTTATAGCAAAAAAGTTTATCAGATCTAACATGTGGTGCTATCAAACTTTGCATTGTTTGTTTATAATCTCTCCCCAGCCTGACCCATTTGACTGAACCAATAGTGCTTGAGGTATTACCTGTTTTGATGGATCAAAGGCAGATAGAGACCAATAATTTAGCAAAATAAAGATTATTATTAAGTGTTATAAAGATTACCAAAAATAATAGCGATATAATATTTAAAGGGATACTCCACTCCAATTAAAATTCTGCAATGAATTGTTCCAAACCTGTATACATTTCTTTGTTCTGTTGAACACAAAGAAAGATTTTTGGAAAAATGTTAGCAATCATTGACTACCATATGAAAATTTTAAATGGTAGTCAAAGGTGCCCTAGAACTGTTTGCTTTCCTAAATTCTTCAAAATATCTTATTTTATGTTCAACAGAACAAAAAAAATTATAAAATAATTTTGGTAGTCAATAATGTCCCAGAAATGTCAGTTGTTAACATTTTCCCAAATATCTTTCTTTGTGTATATCAGAACAAACAAATGTATACAGGTTTTGGAACAACTTGAGAGTGAGTAAATGGTGATATAATTTTCATTTTTGGGTGGAGTATCCCTTTAAGATGTTGCTCAACTTGAGAACAACACAAATGGACAATGCAAAAGTTCGGGGGGTGTTAGGGGTTGTTAGGCTATCCAGCCTAATAAACAAAAGATGCCATTTTATCAGCATTCAGTAACTTTACCTAGCAATGCTACTTTCTCATTGTCCTATTTTCTGTTTCAAATTAGCTGTTTTTATGGTGCTCTTCCCACAACACATGCCGATTTTTACAAATACTGCAAATAGCATTAACCTTATCTGATTTTTAAAAAAATACCAGATGGGAATGTTTTTATTTCAAGGCACACAGCAAAATAGTTTAATAATTAAATCATTTTTCTTTTAGGCCAAATAAAAAGGGAAAAATGGAAACTGTCTTTTTCTAAATTATACCTAATCAATCTTTCTACTGTAATAATAAACACTGAATCTGCTATTTAGCTCTAGTTCACAAATCTACTTTCCTTACATGCAGGGTCATCGTGAAGACTGGCTTTGAGAAATTATAGGTGACCTCATTATGCCAAGATTGGCAACATGATTACATTTATGTGGTTTGATAGCTGTCTTTACAGACTTACTGTGCCGTCAGGATATACATTTTATCAGTGTGTGTGTGTGTGTGTGTGTGTGTGTGTGTGTGTGTGTGTGTGTGTGTGTGTGCGTGTGCGTGCGTGTGCGTGTGTGTGTGTGTGTGTCATTACCAATTGAGCTAGGCTACTGGAACATGCATATACCTTTTCTGATTATGTTTATGGAAAAAGGGCGCCGTAAACATTTTCAGACCATGCCATCATACTTGGATTCTTCTCAAGTCTCCAAGGGTCCCTGAAGTTTGGCTGTGGATGTTACCTCGGCATAGGAAGCCACTTCAAGATACCTGTACTGTACATCTTAAAAAAAGCAAAAAACAGCTTTTAAAGAATTTATGTTAAAAAGCTTCCAGAACCTTTACTCTCCTGGGGAAACCACTATGAATTCTGCCTGGTATAGTGATTTATTTGCATGTACTGTCTGCATTGTTTTAGCACTTAATGAGCTATGCAAATAAGGTACTAGTTCAGTTGCTGTTCCAGTAGCTCAGTTTCTGGTTTGATTCCCAGAAAACGCAAATACTGATAAAATGTACCTTGAATGCACTGCAAGTTTTGGATAAAAGCATAATATGCTACGCATAAATGTAAATTCCTGGTTGGTTCAAGTGCTGCAGTAGGCTATGGAGGATGCAGCAGACTATTGTAATCTAGCATACTTTACTTGGACTACACTGTGTCTGTGTTGTCCAAATTTTGATCATATGATGAATTGCTGCAGCCAAAATTTCACAGCATACAATTATTTTAGCGCACATAGCACCTGGTTTAACGGTTACAGAAAATATACAGATTTTTTTGCTGAAATAGCCTATACTGTTTGCAAAGGTGGTTTAGCTGTTTAGTGAACTGTTGTGAGTTTGCTAATCAATGTACAAAAGCACTTGAAATTAAAATTTCTAAATGTTTTACCAAAAGATATTAATGGAGGATCAAAGTGAAACTCCTCACATTTCACATTGTATGTTTTGAGGTAATTGACGCATTTTCAAGTCATTACTTGAGTAAGCTTTAAGAGTAGAAAACCTGCTTAATACTGGGACATTTGTTTCATTTTCCAGAGGCATTTAAACATAAGGTAAGCACAGAGAAATTCAGAGTTTTATCCAAGCACTCCAACTTTTTCTTTCCAACATAAATTTAAAAACAAGAAACAGATGGAGAATTGTGTGTTTCTGTCAAAGTCCATGCAGCATAACTAAAACAAAAATCAATAAAATTATGCATTATGTTTACTGTAAACGTTGAGTAGGGTTGTAACAATACATCAATGTATTGCATATACTAAAATTTTAAGCAGCTGTGGCAATTCCTTTTACGACATGACATCAGTTTAACAGTACCCTATTGGTTCAGCTGCCGACACGTGACCTGCGTCAACATTTTAGATGAAGTTTTCTCCAGGCTTTAGCTTTCCTAACTTCCTTTCTTTTAAGGTTTATTTTTAAGTGACGTTTATTTTTTCAAGGGTTTTCAATTTAAAGGTTAAATTAAAGCTTGAACGTGTCAAATATTTAACAAAATAACAAATATTATTGAAAATGGTTAATTGTAATAAATCTGTTATTCGAATTTCTCCACTCCCGAGTATGCCGTAACTTTAATACAATTGTTCTATTTATTCCTTGTCTCTAATGCAGGAAATGTCACGGACTGGCAGAAGAACCCAAATGCAGGCAGACAGTAAGGGGTTAACAGACTTTATTTTAACAAAGAAACAAAAGACAAAACAAAAACCCACGAGGGGGTAAATGACAAAGTAACAAAATAATGATACACACAACAGGACCAAGGCTAACTAAACACTAAACTAGACAATACTTTGACAAAGACTAAACTAAACACTTACTGAAACAGGAACAGGGAGCACATGGAACGTAAAGCAGACATCAACCACGGGTAAGCTCGACAAACGTACACTCAACGCAATCCAAAGGCACAAGACAAAGAAACATGAGGGTATAAATAGAGAAGACAAACGAGGGATAACGAGCAGGGGCAGGTGTAGAACATAAGACACAAGAGGGAGACAATACCGGAAACGAGAGGGGCGGGACCAATGACAAGACCTGAGAAAACACATGAGATGTCAAAAAACAAACATCTCATGGTCTTCTCACATAAAACCTAAGGCTTTGCCATGGCTCTGCTACAGGACCAAGAAAAACATGACTAAGGAAGCAGAGCCATGACAGGAAATAATTCTGGAAATATCCCTTAACAGCATGTGTGAAGCTACCCCCAATTGTGCCCACTTGCTCTGGAAATGCTATTGATTTTTGTGTCTCCAGAGTCCTGAATCTGCTATAAATAAAGCAGAATACATCAAAAGATTTACACTGCATTTACATCTTATGGCACAAAAGCAGTCTTGACGATCTGCTTGGTTGCTTTGCTGTTATCTGCACGTACCTTTTTGAACTGCCATTGCTGGGCATGCCATACAGAAAGACCTAAAGTATTTATATTTCAAATCATGACTGCAATCAAAGAGGCAGAGGCAATTTAAATCTGCCTTCAAGGTAGACATAGAGGATTCAATCTTCAGAGATCTGCATTAAGACATTTTCCTGGTTTGAAATGTGTACTGATATTACATTATTGTCCTAGCATTCTTCAGGACGGCTCTTCTGGATAAGATTTACAGATAAAAAATCAGGGATATAGCAAACAAAGAATTTCCACAGACAATCACCCCCATCACCATCCCAAGCACGAAGCTGCATTATGGAGGTCGACACCCCATGGGAATAAAGCGAGACTGCATCCAATAAAGAGGATTATAGATTCTGTGCGCCCAAGTGTTTCCAATGAAATAACCACCTCCTGCAAAAGTCATTAAAATTTAAACCATCCTTTCTGAGGGATATCACCATGCAGTATGCATTTCCCCTTAGAATGAGTGAAAAGCAATCTCTGTCTTGACACTGTGCAGTACGCTGAGACTGGAGTGAGAAGCGAGCTTAATGGTTTAGGTTTACATGCACTGGGTCAGTGTGGAGTAAGAGTGTAAAAGTGTGTTTGTAGAAGAGAGAGATATTTCTGAGTACACATTTCACATGTCGTGTCCTAAGCTGCTCTGAGAGGAAGCGAGATAATGTTACACATATTTTTGTAGGGTCTATTTTTGGGTGATATCAGATGGTTGATAAAACATTAACAGGGAAACACCAGTGGCCTGAGAGAGAAAATCTTCTGGGTCTTTATAGTCTGATGTTAACTTAATTTTTAGAAGTCTGAAGAAAATGGTATGGTTAAATATCATCAAAGAATAATGGTTTACACTGCCAGTAAAATCAAATACTGTATGTTTTTATGTTTCTTTGCCATTGCAAGTATATTTGCCAAAACATCTTGAATGTCCTTGAGTAACCCAGCTTGCAGTATATCTGGTTGCCATAAAAAATAACTTTACATGCTGGGTGCTTCGCTTATTTCATAATATTACATTACGGGTTCCAATTTTGTGGGTATTTTAGCCTATTTGATGGAATGGGCTGCAAATTAGTTTGCATTATTCGTCATTAGATTATGTTCATTAATTAAAAGATCATTAATTGAAATGGGCATCTCTAACTTCAACAAAAAAGATTCCCAGGCATTTATTTCCCTTCATACCCTTTGAATACAGGTTTGTGAGAAAAAAAACCTAAATATAATATTCATCATGCAACTGTCATTGAAATTGCAAAGGCATTGCGGTCCCCACCTAAGCGTTCTGAGATCAGCCTAAAGCCTCTAAAAGCTTTTTAAAAGATCCTCACCGCCTTACAAAACACACTCAGTAGTCTTTAGGTGCTGCTGCTGCTGTTTCATGCTTGAGGGAAAACTGAGTGAGTTGTCCACATAAATTGTTTTGAGGTAGATTGGACAGGGAAGGAGATTTTCTCATGTTTCATTTATGAAGCGGCATCCTATTTTTTCTCTGTTCCTAGCTGTGACCTTGTCATCCAAAATAAATAAAAAATAAAAAGTACTGACCAGTCAGACTAATTAATATTCAGGCCTTTTAAGGAGGCTTGTGCTTGTTGCTAAGCAACCTGTTAAATTCCCTTTCGAGAAGGTGTCAGATTCTCGGCAGGTACACGTGTACATCAGCGTCTGCTGATCCGTTTCATTCATTGAGGTTCTCTGACTGAGCTCTCTTTACACTGATCTGCCAAAACCAAAGACTATTGAATCCATTCCTCATCAAAACAGTATACATAGCACTCATGGATCATCCAGAGGGTTCACAGTATGTACCATTGTGTGTGAAAATACGTTGTGTTATTCTTTTTATTATTTGTGAAAACAATGAGAACTGACTGATAAGGAATTATTTCAAGAATGCAGAGAAACCAAAGATCTATTTAAAGCAGTTTATAGTACTACTTGACTGGCATGTCTAAATCAGTATCGTGAGCTGTGACGTCAAAGCAGACATAGAAAAATATTCATGCTTTAAAAAGCTATAAGCCCTTTAAGACAACCAGCCAACAGTGCTAAACGTGACGAACACTGATCCCAACAAACAGTTCCATACTTTTAAAAGCAGTCTCACACACATTTGAATTTACTGTAAGTGGCTTATACTGATGCTTTTTTGTCTTATCATAAAGGCGGTACATGTATAGGTCCAGAAAAATATGCATCAGGGCTTGGTGTTATGACAGTATATATTATGCAATGGTAGAAATACTGTTTGTCACTAATGTGTAGAAATTTGGGTTTTCATTGCATACAGTACATAAATATTGGTATGGCTATCAATGAGCAGGACCGCCTTATGTTATTTATGAAAGCGCAAAGAACAAACATGGAGTAATAAAGAATGTGCTGCTGTTGTTAAGTCTGTGACGTGTAGATGTTTACGGTTGCCAAGCAACGTCACATCCTACCACTTTATATATAGAACTAATGTGCGTTCACAGGTGCTTGTGTGTGCATCAGTTATATTACAATAGCTTCAAATGTTTTAAAATTATCGTTTTTTATAATTTTATTTTAAAAAATTTTAATTATTTTATTCACCTAACAATTTTAAAAACCTATCAAAAGACATGACATTTAAAATTGAATTTTCTGTATAAATGACACTATATTGTGATGTATTACTGTCGTACAGGCTAAAATTAACCACACTATGATAACAGATTTTTTTACATACTATCTAAGCCTAATGAAAACATTTGACATAAAGAATGTATTGCCTATCCCTGATTTGTGTGTCAATGTCATTAGGGGTAGAGCAACGACATGGGCTTATTAAAGTGATGCAGCGATGTGCGCAGCTTCATGTCTGATGCACAATTCAGTGTGTGTGCCAAACCTTGCTGCAAGTCTTCAGACTGCAGCAATTGTCCCTCTCAATAATAGAGAGAGAAAGACTACAGATGACTCACTTTGTTCTCTCTTAAAGTTATTTCTCTGCTACATTCAGCTTACATCTATTCCCAAAACAATCTAGGTAAGAGAAATTGCACAGAGATGAGATTTTGACCGTGAGGTGTACCCTGCTCAAACACAATCAGCCCTGACTTTGTTTCATTTGAAAGTCCAACATAAAAGGCCATCTCTGTTTACAGAAGCCATAGCCAGAGATTCTCCACTGATCACTCAGGTAGTCAAGCCAACTTAAAGAGAAAAGCAGACCAGTACATTTTAATGTATAAAGAAATCTTATCATCCAATGTAGATCTCAGTGCTTTGGATCATTCATCCTGGATCCACAGCACTAGAGAAGAGGACAGTGTGGGGTGTTACTGACCAAGAGAGGGCTGTACATGTACATTTACATTTAGTCATTTAGCAGACGCTTTTATCCAAAGCGATTTACAGATGAGGGAAACAATGGAAGCAATTGGAACAACATAAGGACAACAAAAAGTATAAGTGCAATAAAAGAAAATTGGTCTCACATAGCCTATCACAGTATACAGAGCTAAGGGTTTTTTTTTTTTGAAAGTATAAAAGAGATAGAAGTCAGAACTGATCAGTCAGGTGTTGACGGAAGAGATGTGTTTTCAGACGGTTCTTAACGATGGCTACAGAATCTGCTGATCTTGTAGCAGCGGGCCGATCATTCCATAAATGTGTAACCGATCCCGAGAAGGTACGTGAGAGAGATTTTTTACCTTTTTGGAATGGCACCACAAGACGTTGTTCCTTTGCAGAACGTAGGCTGTGTGTTAATTTTCCCATTTCAAGTTACAGCATCTACAGTATAGTACCATCTGACATTTCCCATGCTTTGACCCCCAGATTAAACAACATATCGTCGCTGTCGGGCGCAAACCTCCTATGTCCAAATTTGGTCAATTTCATATTTTTTCACAAATCGATGCTATTGGTCAGTACCCATGTGGGTCTGTTATTTTTACAAATTATTAACCAATCTAAAGTGTTGAAAATAGCTTGAGAGCAAATCTCTTAACTCCATTGGACACTTCAACTGTCTGAGAAGTCTCGTAACTCCACCTCTTCTTCACTCCGTGGGAGCTTCTCGGCATTACGTCTCCTGATTGAAAGTTTTTAGACAATAACGAGTGAAAATAGTTAGGTTAGATACATTTGAGTAGGCCTGTTTTGTTAAAAATCGATAGCTGTAATGCTTCGGTGCAGAAGGAAGCCTGTGAGCCACGAAGGTAGTTTGCGAGCAGATTCGGCTAATTTCCGACTATTAGACAGCGTAGTCAGCTCATCATTTTTTGTATTACATCACTTATAGTTCTTAAACCTTTAAAATATAGTTTAGGAAGATGTATGTAACCACAGTCGTTAGCTTTGGTTAACGATTGAAGCCTTTTCTCTTGTCAAGAGGCTCAACGCGACCGCAGACTTTGATGAACACTGCTGGCAGCAGCGACGTCTGTGTCCGTACCATTCTTATCAATGACAGCGTAATCTCGTATCTCCCTGCTCCCAGATTATAAACCTTGTATCTCCGATTAAACATGGTTTTGGGGAAATGTTGTGTTAATGTTGGTACACAACAGTATATGATAGCAATATAAGGTATAATACCAACTTTAACGATACAATGTTTAATAACTCAAAAAATATGCAGTTTTTTTAACTTCCTGAAAAATAATGGTTTTGGAGATACGAGGATTCTGCCTGACAGCGACGATATGCTATTATTTAGGTATCTGCTATACATTTTTATAGGAGATAACTTGCTTAGCAGTTGACCTGAAAGCCCAATCTGAAAGATATAGTAGTCCTTATGCGAGGCTGACAAACCAAAGCATACTTGTTTTGCACTGTATGAATTTTTGTCATGGATTTGTGTAATGCATTTGTGTCCATATGAATATGTTTTGGTCATTTGCTGTGCACGATCTATGGTCCTGTGCTTTATATAGCCATTATCACAATTGTCTCCCCTCCCCCAGTTTTATAAGCCTTTGTCCTTGAACAGGACAGAGGGAGTGGAGATGAAAGCCACGTTTGAAGAGATGGTCAGATCAGACTATCAGTGCAATCATGCAGCGTCTGCCCATTGACCCATCATATGTGAATTAGTTGAAAATACAGGAGGGGGATGGTACATGGTAAGTCTAGAGATGTACAGCCTATAAAATGAATACATGCAAAAACTATTCAAACCTTTTTCCCAGTAGGAAATGCGGAATAAAATTATGATTTTATTTATTCACCCTTACATTAAATTGTTGCAAAAACCATGCACATTTAGCATGTGTAGCAGTGCTTAACTTGACTTGACAGTCACTGTGAACTTTTTGTCTATGAGAAGAGGTGCATGAAGATACTTTCAAAATATTTACATTTTGAGTCCAATGGGAAAATAGCAGCACATGTCTGGAACGACGTGAGGGTGAACTTTTCATTTAGGGAGAATAAAATAATCTAGAGAAATCCCTGTCATATAAATTAGACCCTTGGCTTTGGACACATTAACTCCAGGTGTGTTGGACTGAAACACTGCTGGCGACCCCCATATAGCATTATAGAGTCTGTCATAGAGGTCAAAAGAGGTTCGCTGTTACAGCATATATAACCAATGGTATCAACAGAGAGAGCTTTCAGAGCCATGATATCTCACATACAATATACATTTGCAGTGCAGTAATAAAGAAATGAAACTATGTTTTAATTATTTTATATTTATTTATAAAGCTCCGTCCACTCTCTTCTGGGGCTTTTATCTTAGCTGCTGTTTTTTATTTAGGCAAAAGGTATGTGGCACCTACACTTTCAATCAAATCAAAGTTATAAATGCTATTTATATAGTTATAGTTGGGTTCATGGCTGTAAAATACGTGGGGGACATGTCCCCCTTACTTTCAGATAAAGATGATTCTGTCTCCCGCACTATTCGACACACCGCCGCTGGGGCAGGTGACGGGAAGGAGTTCAGAGCGAGGAGCCTGGAGCAGGAGGAGCCGAATGGAGACCCAGAGGAATATATTATATATATATATATATATATATATAAGGGTCAAGTCAACTGACAGTGTCCCGGTCCGCCCCACTTTCAAAATGCTGGCTACGCCCCTAACTATAGTTGGGTTTTGCAATTCACTGTCTATGCATCATCTGTCACCTCTTGCTATACTTTCTCTGTCCCTCACATTCTCCAATAATCAAAGCAAGATGCCACTTTGCACTTTGTTTTATATCTTCCAGATCAGCTTTTATCAAGTTGTTTCTGTTGTGTTGCAATGTGCTGGATTAAACCCAAGACCTAATGTAAAACAAGGAAATGGTGCAATCTGATGCTTTTAGCTTCAGAGAGATGCTATCTTACTCAATCTATGCATATCCAATGATGTAGTGCAAGGTCAGTACACTGGCTGCCATAATGGAAGACTTTGTATTACAAATGAAGCTGGGGAAATACAAATTAAACTGAAAGTGAATAACAATAATGTTGAAAAGATCTCTAACTTTTAAATGTCTTAACATTGCAGAGGCAGATACTGTATATGCTAAGCACTTTTTTTTATTTTGTCGCCGAATGAATAAATAGTCTGACAAAATACTGTGAGAGAGACACACAGCAGAAACATGTCGGTGAAAAGTTTACTTTACAGCCAACAATTCTCATACCCAAATCCAGATTAAAAATGGTCCTCAAAATTGTCATAAAAGGTGAGATGTCATCATTTACGCGACCTCGTTTTGTTCCAAACCCATGTGACCTTTCTTCTACCTAAAAAGATGTTAGGCAGAATATTACGGCTTTACAGCACCAGCTCCCATTCACTGTCATTGTATTGAAAATTCTTTAGAAAGAAAGAAAAAATGACAATAGAGTTAGTAAATGATAATTTCATTTTTGGGTGAAGTTTTTTTCTTTTAACTCCCATTTCACAAGTTTATATAATCTTAGCATGGTAATGTGGTGAACAGATTTGGCTTGCTGTCTGCTATAGAGGGGCTTGGAGAGAACTACCCCTGGACTATTGCAGATAATTATAGGTAAAAAGAGAAGGAGAGGAGGAGGAAAGAGTAGTAATAAATGCAAGAGGATGCTTTTAGATCCCCATAATGATTAGAAGATTAGATGAGCATACCCCTCCAGCTTAAGCGTTTAACAACTTCATATTGGTACTGTATATTTGTAGGCAGGGGTTTGTGTCTGAATGATAATCTCTTATGCCAAAGGCTGGTAATAGGAAGACAGAGAGTCTGTTCCTTATCTCAGGAACCTCTGTCATTGAAAAACTAGAGACCCCACCTCTCAAAGCAGAGAAACATATCTCTCACAGCAAAAAAGATAAAAAAAGCCAGCGTATTCACCAAAACCTTGACATGGAAACCAAAGGGAGAAGGTAGACAGAAACATCCATTTTAACACTCAGTTTAACAGCCAAACCCTGCTGTTCTCAAGTCAACAGCCATCAAGGAAAAGGCGGGAATTAAATAACACTGTAAAAGCCACCCATGGACAATTAACTTTAGCAGTTAAAATGTGTAATTACAACAAAAAGCTAGTTGAATAGAAGGCAAGTACAGTCATTCATGGTTAATTATTGTAAACAACTCAGGGTTTTTCCTGGCTTAAATTGAGGCGGAGGTGGTGCCATCCTGATCTTGTACACACACACTTAGGCCTACCGTACCTCTAAGTGGCTTAACCAAAGTGACTTTGAGTTTGACATATTAAAAGTTCTAATAAAATTAGATAAAAATGACAATTATTAAGTTATATAAAACATTACTTTTATTCAACCAAACAGAAATGTTTTTTTAATCAGATAAAGCTTTTTATCATTTTCAACTAACTTTTCAGCGCACAATAGCCAACTGAATCAACCAGTCTTTCTAAATGAGCAAAGCTCATTCACATCTTGCATTCTCTGTGGTTCACTTTAAATGATTCAAGGATCTCTTATATTCGCTAGTGACTGAAAAGTTTAAATGAATCGGTTTAAATGAGTCATTCACGTGCGAGTCGTTCTGAACGCAATGTGCGTTCATACTGGCGAACTCGCTGAGTTCAGTATACGCTGATTAAGCGATTCAACGATCCAACTGCACAGCTAAAGACATTACAATGATGTACGCCATGTTAATTTAATAATTTCAAGAAATAAACGTACTTGGATGCAAAACAAACAGCCGTGAAACATAGGCTGGCTCTTGTTCTGCAACTCTTTCTAGCGCCTCAGTGTGCTGATAACGAAACAGCGCCTCCACTGTGGCATAATGTCGCAACTGCAGTTACAAATGATTGTCTGTTAAATGCACGCAGCATTTCTTGTGAAGACTCACAACATAATTTTGGCGAGAGCCTGATGCGGCACGCCATTTGACGGAGGTGGCCGTCTTCAATTTCTCTATGCAGGAAAAACCCTGCAACTCTCTTTGAAAAGAAAACAAGTCTTCATTTCCAGCCATTGCACAGCGTGGTCTGCATGTACAGGATTATTTACACTTTTCAGATAACTGTCCGAACCAAGAGTACATGTTCTTCAAGATGCATTCGAGTGCAATCTAATCTAAGTAGGGTTTGGGACACATACAAGACATGTCTGTTTACATGGATACAACTGTGTAACTGGCATGTCATATTCTTTTAGATATCTGAGAAAAATCTAATTGCATTTCCAGTTTGCATTTTCTATATAGTTAAATTGTAATTGATTTGATGCCAAACTTTACTCAAGGGCTCTTAGAGCCCCCTCCCCTGGATAAAGCCAGTTATCGTGGCAGAGTATCCCTCTGAGAAAAATATCAGAACAGCAAAGGATTATTTTATATCTTCTGCTTTGAGATGCAATGACATACAGTCACTCCAGACAGCAAAATGGTGACTAAAGCTATTCTCACATGGCACATGCCTCCTCCAAAGGAATCATAATCTTGTGTTAAAATATGATAAATCTAATAATGACCAGCATCTCTAAAGTGAGGAGATAGCTGGTATGAGGGCCAGACGAGAAAAAGCATGCAGTGTCCTATATCTGTAAGTGAAAGTATGACAAAAAGTGTGAGTGTAGGAAAGCATTTAGTCTCTGCATGCACATACAAAGAGATTATGTGCCTGCAGCACAGAAAACAGGTGACTGTAATTTTCTGCAGTTGATCTTTACAACTGATGTTTATTTGGGGATTCATGCAGAGCCACCAGTAACAGGTAATGAGAAAACAGGCTGTAAAAGAAATTGTGCCCTATAAGTGCCAAGTCAGCATAATTGGAAGTTCTTTTGATCGATGGAAAAAGAACAACTGGCCAGAAGTGAGATTATACATATGATTCAAACAGTTGAAAAACAGAACCCATGGAAAGTATTACAACATTAAAATGCTATTTCAATTATTGATGATAATTTCATTGGAGAGGAAAGAAATCTGTAATGCATTCTTTTGTAGTATGACTGCATTTGTAAACAATATGAGTAGAAGAATGGATGTTTCCAGTAGGCCTACTCTCCTGTGCCCTGTATGCCTTTCAAATCTAAACTGCAGTATTGGCATTATGCTATTAAATCATCACAAACCGATGCTTTATTTTATTGCTTTCATCTGCTATGAAGCCGGGAATGGGAATGTTTACTTTTGATTACTGTGACATAAACAACTAAATGTCCAGCGGTGAAACACATGCAAATCATTTTCACCATGACTTCAAGTATTTTATTAATACATCATATTAAATAATAGGCCAAGCCATGATTTTACTCAGTATTAAATATCATTATATATTTTGTCTTTACAGCTCCTTAATACAGGGTTTTCTTTCAACTTTGTCTGATTTAAGTTTGGATTTGAATATTTTGCATTGACTTTGCTAAGCCATCTGTTCAGCAGACATGTGGTTCCACAGCGAAAATTATAAAAAAGGAAAGAAAATATAATACCCTACAAAGTGAGAAATCAAACAGATGGTAGTGAGTAACTTTTGTTTCTTTAGAATGTAGACCTTTCTCCAGCAGGCAGAACTCTCTCCATGGTGCTGAAGCGGTTGCCCAGGTGACATGTTATCAAGGGCATCAGCCAAGAAGCAGAACACATACATACAGCAGCGCAAGCATCTGAAATCCCAAATGCGAAACGGCACTGAATACTTAAGCTCTTAAATAATTCGTAATAATGTTCTACACGTCACTTGTCCTTATAGCCTGTTTCTGAACATCGTCGAACCGAAAAACTTAGCAATAGTTTGTGAACGTTTTTCGCTTTAATAACCCGCTTTGTATCTTGCTATAAGTGAGGTCTTTCGCGAGGTTAGAGCGTGAAATAGACAATAGAGCGTGAAACTTACATTTAAAAAAAATTATAAAACATGTAACACGTAATTTAAAATATTCATACAGTCTCAACAAGTATTTCAACAAGTATAATATTAATTCAGTCTCAAGCCAGAGGCACGCAGCTTATTCGATTTTGAAAAATATTACAAAATAGATGCTATAATTAAATTCTCGTGCCTCCGGTAAATGTTATTGATGCTTCGATAGGGGGAAACATTGTGATGGAGCTCAGTCTGATGAAATGAGAAGAATAGAAACTAGCAGACGCTATAAGACCTGGGACGTACAAATGAAGCTAATACAGAAAACAGCAACAGTGAAGCTCGAAATAACGGCACTTACCGTTTTGAATAAAGTCTGTCCGATCCTTGCTGTGATTCGGTGTAATCCTGCAAAATAAACGTGAATGGAGCTGAATGGCGAAATGTTGCACGTCGCTGCTCTTCAGTGCTGGTGCATCTAACGGCACAGCTGCTGTTTCCACGCGCTTATTACGAGAGACTGAGAGGCGCGCGACACGGATCAGCGTGCACGAGTCCACAGCGAACTGCCTTCAGATGAACATGGATATTTCATGTGCAAAATACTTGAATAAAATTGATGTGTAAACCTTGTATCGAAGAAAGAATAAGAAATCTTGATATCATGTGAAGTGTTTTATGTGAGAGAATATAATAGCTCATACAAACTCATTTAGCTTTTTTGAACAAAATATTACATTGATTATTCCATGACACATCACAAGCATTAGCCTAACATAACACTGCAAGTGTGTTTCACAAAATTGTGGGTCCTGCAATGTGATTTGTAGCCTACAGAAAACATTTTAAAACTACCCCCAAATGAGCGAGGATGTTTTAATATTAATACTCTTTGATAACACTGTATGCATTCAGTAAAAACCAATTTAAAAGTTAAATTGTTATTGCTTATGTGTGAATATTCAGTAGCCTATAATTGAAAAAGCACACTATCTATGAGAAAACAGATACGATCACATGCAGTGTGATTAATTATAGAAGAAAAGGTTATTGTGCATAGATCAGACAGAGAGCACCATGGCTTATCGGGGCATAGGCAAAATTATCTAGTAATTGTACTCCCTCTGTTGGCCACAGACAAGCGGCTGTATTTGCAAAACGCTTTAAATGGCCACGACTGTCACTGTGACAGGGCATTAAAGCAACTGGAGAAGAGATGAAAATATTTGGTCTGACTAATCTATTAACAAATGACATTGTATTTTAAGTGCATTTACATTTTACATTTACATCACCAAAGTACAGTGCATTCGAGATAAACATAAGCAGTATGTAATTATATAATATACGCAGAGGTGGACAGTAACGAAGTAAATTTGCCTGAGTACTGTACTTAAGTACACTTTTTGAGTATCTGTACTTTACTTGAGTATTATTTTTTTCTGAGTACTTGTACTTTAACTTGACTACATTTGAAAGACAAATATCATACTTTTTACTCCACTACATTTACAAAAAGGTCCAAAAGTAGAAAATGGTTTCTATGCAGCGGGGTTTCCTGTGTGCACAATTTATCTGGCTTGCGATCTGCCAGGACCTTTTACTGTTGCCAAGTACTTCAGTTTTTCTAAGCTCGCGGTTTTCCGGCAAGCTTTGAATGGCCATTTGGCAGATTTTTTAACGCAAATCTGGCAACTCTGGGATCTTCCCCGCTAAACTAATGTAAACGTAGGCGCTGCTACATCGTTGATAGCGCTCTGAAAAGGCAAATAGAACATTAAAAGAGGAAAAAGGCACATGTTAAAGTGTGGTGTAATCATCTGTGGGTTACGATCAGTCAAAGATCGTTGAAACATTGTCATGAAAATGATCGGCATAACGGCTAAACGGTAAATAAGCATCACATACACCTTGAGCTACACGTGCGTGTTAACTTCTGATCTGCTGCTATATCATTTAAAGCGATTTGGAAAATGAATGATGTTTTTACTGAAGTAACTATAGTTGAAGTATTCCTGTTGAAATAAAAACAATAGAACCCTGCCCAAAATACAACATAACATGTAATGGATTTAATGGTTATAAATGGGAATTGTACTATGGATACTATGTTGTCTACTTGTATGTGATGGATTCTATTGCTGGGATGGTAAATCCTATTGGAATAAAACCCAAAACACACTACAAAGAGGAATTTAATTTAAAAATCTCATTCTAATTAAAAAATTCATTGTTTTTTTTCAGCAGGGATGGTATTTGCATTAAAACCACAGTATCCACAAATTTACCATTTTCTAAATATAGGAACCATACTCCAATTAATAATCTTTAGTAAAACCACAGCAACTAAACATACCATAGTTTCATTATATTCATTATTATACTAGCTATAGTTTATGTTTGTAGTTAAATTATGGTAATAAGTCCAACAAACACATGGCTTCTACACTTTACTATTTACAAGAACCTTACTACTTACTGGTAAATTGCTGCTAAAACTGGTAAAGGGAATATACAAAATAAAAGAACACTGCTCATAAATACATATAGGCCTAGGGGGCTAATGAGGATAATTAGGCTAAATGATCATACAGGATTATATCTAAACTAAACATATGTGTGCTAAACATATAAAGCTCTTAAAGGAGTTGCTCACTGCAAAATTTGCCCCCATTGACTTTCCATAGTAGGAATAAAAACTACTATGGAAAGTCAATGGGGGCAAATTTTGAAGTGAACTACTCCTTTAATACAACTGATACTGTGAGCTACTCAGTGTATTCAGTAGGTTGCTTCAGAGGCATAAGGTATACGACAATAAAACAATGCACAACTGACATAAAGGAAATTTACTTTTAATACTTGAGTACTTTTAAAAGCACGTACTTCTGTACTTTTACTCAAGTAAGAATCTGTCTTTACAACTTTTACTTGTAGTGGAGTAATATTTGACCAGTAGTATCTGTACTTTCACTCAAGTAAGGAAGTTGTGTACTTCGTCCACCTCTGAATATACGTATGTTCTCTTGGAATGAAAACCGATCATGACCTTTGCACTGTTAAAGTAATACAATTGAGCTAAACGTGGCGTGTTGTTCAGTTTTGTTCAGAGAAAGCTGTTTTAATAAGGAGTGTACATTAGTTGTATAATATTACAATATGTTAAATATATAATACATCTGACAACTTGCTCCAAGCTTATATAGCCTAAAAAATCTTTGCCCTTTGCCCTAAAATGTGTAACTTGGCCCAACCTCGTCTTTATTTTATTGGCTAGACCCTTGTAGGACAGGTCAACTTTTAACCTACTGTGAAATACCTTTATAGTGATTTCACCGGCTTATGTGTAGCAGTGTGGTGTTATCATGTTGTTGTTTACCCAACAGCTATTACAAATGTGATGACACGACTTTTAGGATAGAACAAAAGTCCTAATTTAAGACAGTTTTGAACTCCATTCTTCTGTCCGTTTTAGGAGGAAGTTTGAGGAAAGTGTTTGTGTGAAATCTGTCTGCTACAACAGATTATTTTAAATGCATTTTTTTTCAGTAACATTTCACCATAATTGTAATTGTGTTAGCACAAAACTCAAAATCACAAAGCATTCACATACATACAGTATGTATTTTAGTTGTATAAACTTTTCATTCACTGCCTTTCAAACTAGCAAACCTTATTTCTAATAAGACCAGCAATTAAGGCTAAACAGTCTTACTTTCCGGATTAGATGACTAACTTGTAAAACTAGTCCAAGCAGTTTATGCAACCTACTAAGGCAGGTCTGATAACTGTGTGTTGCTACAAACCATAGCAATCTGCTATATGAAAACGTAGATTGCGGTAGAATTGGAAGAAAAGAGGAAAACCTGCAGAAGGTTAAGAGGTAGACATAGAGGTTGACATGGAACCTGCAAAAGTGTAGGCAACAGAGGAATGTAGGCAGTGCTGTCCTATGTCAAAAGTCCAAGCCATCATGATTGACAATGTGGTTAACTTACAAAAGTCAACTGTCAGCTCTATCATTTAGCCAATAAAAACGCAAGGAATACCACAGTAACTATTCACTATATTTCACAGTACAGTAAATGGCCTTACTGTGTAGTAAACAAAATGATTTTGTCACAATGTTCTTGTAAGTTTCTCCCAAGGAGCCTAATCAACAAAGAAATGAAATCACAATTAAATTCACTGTGATTTTAATGAAAATTGATGGCCAAATGTTGAGTAGGCTACACTCATTTAGCACCAATGTTCAATTTGAAACTTGTATCTTTCATTGTGTTAATGAACTGACTGTTCAAAGTAACAAATTGAAATAAGATAATTGTTTTGGTGATTAATCCAAATGTTCTTCAAAGTGTGATAAATCCAAATGGAGTTGGAGATTTTTGAAAATGTACGCCTTTCTTGTGTAAACCCGTCTGCGCAGCTTGTCTGGTGAGGAGTTTCCACTGAAGGCGGTCCCACGGTCTTTTCAGGAAGTAATACACTAGAGGAAATTTTTATTTGCGTTGTAAACGCACAAAGTTCCTTGTTTGCGACCCTATATTCTGGTGTGGTATGACTTTATTCCCACAGATCCTTTATACTAAACAAAGCGACCTAAACGTTGCTGCGCGTAATGATAATTTAACGCGAGCGCTCGACGCAAGATTGCGCAAAAAACGGAGATGGCCACCGTTACAGTTGTGGATCTTACGCATCTAAATTGTTCAGAGTACGATATTTGTTTGGAGAAGCGCATGAGAAAGTTTTGTGCAAATCCTGAGAATGGGTCGCAGGATCCTATCTTCGTTACAGTACTCCAAGATAACTCCACGGGAACGGACAGATTTCCAAGAAACTCTATTCGGGAGACGTGTGTTGGTTTACAGAATTCACCACAGATTCTGTGCAAAAGCTCTCTTTGTGCCTCGCTGTACTCATTGAAACAGGCTATAGACAAAAAGGAAATTGCAGATGTAAAGATCATCACTTCGACCCACGGAAGAGAAATGTTTCAGGTCTACCAGGAGCTCATCTTCACTTTGGCATATACCTTTGAATACATTATCGTATTTGACAATCTGTCCTGTCCACTGGGGGATCCCACGATCAACTGCACACAGATCGCTGAAGTTAAACGTGAGGTTAACACGTTTTTGCGGCACCTTCCAGCGGTCAAAGGAGATATCACAAGTATTAGGTCGCCTTTAATTTCAGGTTGGTTGTTTCTTTTTTAAAACCTTTTTATTTTTAGTTCAACTGTATGCAACTACAAGATCTGCTCTGGAAAGTAATTGCTATCAAAGAAAACAAGCAACAAACCTTTGTTATTAGGCTATAATCTTTAATTTGCCATTCCGTGTTAAGATGCATGTTTTATAAATCCTTCAATAATCTATAAAAATGCACCTTGTTAGGTTAAGAGATTGCCCAGAGGGTGCAGAGCTTCTTTAAACAAGTTAAAATACAAGATGGTTTTAGGACCCTTGCTATTCTCCATATACATGCTGCCCCTTGGCAACATTATTAGAAAACATGCACTGTTAGACTTTTCATTGTATTTTTGTGGTAACTCACTGGCAGCACTATTGCCAGTGACTTACTGTAAGTTCCCCTCTACAGTAGCTTAGCTGTATATGTACTTTACAGTAATATGACTTTACTACAACTTCTTTTTACAGTATAATATCCATACTCTAATATCTTTGTACAGCATAATACTCTTACCACAATTTGGCTTCACAGTATAATAACCTTACAGTAATTTTACTGTAATTATAACTTACTAAATAGTAATGTAAAATGCATTCCTTCATAATAATTTTACAATTATTTACATTTCATATTATTATACAATATGTGGCACTAGCGGTACAAAATCTCTATGCTTAGTTTACATGAATACTGTTAAGTTCTTTAATTCAAAATAAGTGACATAAATCCATGTACAACAGTAATCTTTTTTATTCAGTACATTATTATTAGTTGCATCCATTAATAATGGCTTTTTTTAACAATGTGATACAGCAGTGCCTGATGGCAACTGATAAAATCATAACAATAAAACAGTATCTTTAAGAATAATCAAACAATAAGTCAAACACTGTAAATACAGCCAATATTATGGTTCAAAATCTATTATATATATAACAAAACACACCAGTATAATGTTAATGAGTCTACAGGCACAAAGCTTACAAGATCCATTCTAGGCTTATCTCTGTTCTGGTGCTGAACTGGCACTTGTACTTGTACTGTTCTGGTGCTGAACTGGTACATTGCTAGACAGACGATCTGAAGAGAAACAAAAATAAATGTGTGAAAAATAGTCATGGATTTTCTCTCATTTAAACTGTCATTTAAACTAATTTAAACCAAAAGCCAATGGATATATTCTTCATATGTATCATTTTCTATAAAATAGCATATGCATTGAACTACTCACCTCTGTACCATCACCCGCATAGTGCATGCTGATACTCCAGATTAACAAATGACAAAGGCATACAGATGGATAGCTTCATAGAAGACCTAGCCCTCAATGCTGACCATCCTGTAGGTTGCAGACATCAAAATACACCATGAAATAAAAATATCAGCTCATTTACGGCATTTAATAGAATATCACAGCATATTCTCACAATATAGATTTTTTTCATACCTAGCATAATAACTTGTGGTCTGTGTTGTCACCTCAGACATCTTGGTGGATGTTGGCTGCAAACCCAAAACGTAAAGCCTTACAGATATTGCAAGTAATTTTTATTAAAGAGAAACAGGATAAATTAAATTTTGAATAAAATAAGATTTGTACCTGTTCTTGAAGGCTACTTCATCAACAGAAGAATGGCAATGATGGCGACCTGGTAGTTGTACATTCCTCTGCTTTCACAGTCCATTTGACAGAGCAGGGCTTTGATGTCTTTGTTCCATTTAAGGCTCTTCTGTTTTTGAAAACAAAAAAAATGGGCACAATAAAATTTCTTGGTTGTAATTATATTATACATTACATCATTTTATTTTCCCCAAAACCATACATTAAATCCAACTTACTGCCACATAACATAGGGGTTTATTTAGAATATTTTACCATTCTCACAACTTATGTAGTCATTATTGTGTGAGTTAATAAAGACAGGTCAACCTACTTATGCTCAAATGTTACTCTGTTTACCTACATCATTACTGGGCAAGTTCGGACTCGGGGGTTCAATCTTGCGAGGACGGGAGGACGCAGACCAGTTATTACAAATGGAACAGTAGAGTACGCCGTCACTCAACTGCAATATCAAATACATGAAGTCCCATTTTAGTTTTGCTTTACATTTAAACGAAGTAAAATGACCGTTAGATATTAAAAAGTAAATATATCGCATGGTTAGCAGCTACAGAGACATCATAGCCATGCAGCGGTGAACTTCGGAGCATTTGCCGATGTTATGCGGCGTTGAGCGGGGTAACGTACATGAGTGCTAAGCGCCGGGTCTCCGAATTCGTCCGCGCCAATTTTTAAAAACACGCTAACTTTATTAACTGGCTGCATATTTGAACTTTAAAAACACACATTCTCACCTAAAAAAGTCTTAAAACTAAATTTTGTGACAAAATAACAGTGCTATTATAAACTTTATGCAGTTTTACTGCTCCACTGCTGTTGCTGTGGAAATATTTCTCCTCAGCAGTAGCGTTAATATTTAAATGAAAATTTAACTAAGCAAAACTAAACGTATACAGGAACTATTAACATTTCGCTAGGTATTTTACAGAAAAACGTTTTTTAGCAGTTCTCACCTTCTGTCAGCCGCACCTTCTGTCAGCCGACCCTCCGGTGTTGCTCTCAGTCAGACGGACCAACGTTCGTGCTCATGCCAGGGTTGCCAGCTCCACGGTTTTTACACGCTTTCGCCGTAGTAAGTTCAAATTTGTGACCCTGGACAACAAAACCAGTCTTATGGATCAATTTTTCGAAATTGAGATTTTTACATAATCTGAAAGCTGAATAAATAAACTTTCTATAGACATATGAGTTGTTAGAATAGGACAATA
This sequence comes from Triplophysa rosa, assembly GCF_024868665.1. Taxonomy (NCBI): domain Eukaryota; kingdom Metazoa; phylum Chordata; class Actinopteri; order Cypriniformes; family Nemacheilidae; genus Triplophysa; species Triplophysa rosa. Next base: position 20,915,833 of record NC_079895.1, read on the forward strand.
TCTGGCTGAGATACAACCGTTTAAAACTCTGGAATCTGAGAGCGCAAAAAAATCTAAATATTGAGAAAATTGCCTTTGAAGTTGTTAATCAGGGGCACTGTGGCAGGCCATCCACTCACAAAAATAAAGTTTTTATATATTTAAGGTAGGAAATTTACAAAATATCTTAATGGAACATGATCTTTACTTAATACCCTAATGCTTTTTGGCATAAAAGAAAAATCGATAATTTTGACCCACACAATGTATTTTTGTCTTTTACCTAAAATGTTCCCGTGCTACTTAAGACTGGTTTTGTGATCCAGGGTCACATTTGGCTTCAGGCTTGCGTGCTGTAGTTATCCTTTTCTGTTTCTTAAACAATTGCCAATTTAAAATGTTTCTATATGCTAAAGTTTAAGTGACACTTTTTTGTATCTTCACTGATAAAAGTCAGTCTTCAAATACAGTAACACTACTGCTATTGTGTCAACAGTAGAATACTGTAAATTCCCAAAATACAGTGTACCACTGTAAATTACAATATCACGTCATAAAAATACCAACAATGCAATGCATATTACAGTAATTAACAACAACTGTCAGGATTATGGACTTGTGTTGGCCACTAGTGGCCGCTATTGAGACTTATGTTTAGTTTTCTCCTGGTAGGATTATAGGTGTTGGCCACTAGAGGCCACCATTGAGTATTTGTTCAGTTTTTTTTCCCTGCCTTTGTGATTAGTTATTGTTTTCACCTGTGCCTTGTTTTCTTCATGTGTACTTAAGTGGCTCTGTTTCTCTATTCTCTGCTCAGTGTTTGTAAGTGGAGGAGCATTCCTCTGTGTGTATCTTTGTAAGCTTTTCAGTTTTCTTTTTCTATGAATCCTCCAGACAATGTTTTTTGATTTTTGTTTTGTTCTACCCTTTTGTCACTCTCCTGTGTTATGTTGAGTGGGGACAACTTGAAGCAACTATTGTTTTCATGAAGATCCTTGCCTTCCTTTTTTGTGGACTAATTGCTTACTTTGGTGGATACATTCATTTGACTCATTAAAGTTACTTTTGCCTTCAACTCGTTTCTGCATCTGGATTCCTTAACTCTCTCAAACCAGCCACGTTGTTGACAGAAACACTGAGCCAAAGACATGGATCCAGCAGAAACGCTCAGAGCACAGGATCTCATTGGGGCAGTCACTCGCCAGGAGGCTGCCTTAGCCCAGCACGAGGCTTTGATGGCCAAACATGATGGCCTGCTGTCTGAAATCATGTCTTCTCTTCAAGAGATTTTTCGTCGACTACCGGCCACTCCTGTCCAAGTCACACCTGCTACCACACATCAGGCAGAGCCCCAAACCCCAGTTTTTTAGTAGAGCCAAAATTACCCCCACCTCAGCGTTTCTCTAAGGATCCGATTGCTTGTAATGGTTTCCTCACCCAGTGTGCCCTGACCTTTGAGCTGCAGCCATCATCCTTTCCTTCAGATAGAGCCAAAATTGCTTATATTATCACCCTCTTGTCTGGAAGAGCCCTGTCCTGGGCCACCTCTGTCTGGTAGGCCAAAAGCCCCTTCTGTTTTAGTTACGCCTCTTTTGTGGAAGAGTTTAAACGGGTGTTTGACCACCCTCTCCAAGGCCGGGAGGCCTCAAGAGAGCTTTTGTCTCTTCAGCAAGGTAATCGCAGCGTAGCGGAGTATGCCATCCAGTTCCGCACCATCGCGGCTTCAAGTGGCTGGAATGCAGAGGCTCTCATTGTATGCTTCCAGAAAGGCCTCTCAGAAAGCCTCCAGGATGAGCTTGCTACCCGAGAACCCCCAGATGGCCTTGAGGCACTCATAAAGATGGCAAACCATCTAGACAACCGGATAAGAGAAAGAGAGTGCTACCGTAAGCTTACCATTCCAACACCACCATATCCTATGGCTCAAGCTTCCCTCAATATTCCAGAGCCCATGCAGCTGGGTGGAACAAGGATTTCCTCTGCTGAGCGTGATCGCCACATGAGGGAGCGACGCTGCCTTTACTGTGGCCTGTCTGGACACTTTCGTGCCACATGCCCTGAACTTTCGGGAAAAGGTCCATCCTGTGCAGGCAGGGGAGAGCTGTGACGGGAGCCACCTTATCCTCCCCCCTTACCAACTCAGGATTATTTCTTCCCATCACACTTTCTTTTGGCAATCAGCACCACAGTTTACAGGCCTGGGTGGATTCAGGATCAAACGGTAATTTTATGGACAGTCTCTTAGCCGCCAAGCTCAATGTTCCGTGTAAGTCTCTTCCTTCTCCCTGGTCAGTTATTGCCCTGGATAGAAGTCCTTTAGGCCAAGGAAAGGTAACCTATCAAACATCCCCTTTACGCCTTTCCATTTCCCAACACCAGGAGGAGATAGTTTTCCACCTGATCCAGTCCCCTGACTTCCCTGTGATTTTAGGTCACCCTTGGCTCCTTCAGCATAATCCCCACTTCGATTGGTCCACCAACACAGTCCTAGAATGGGGACCTACCTGCCACGCCACTTGTATTTTTCAGTGTTCCCTTGGTAACACTCCCGATTCTCAAGAACCTATTGACCTTTCTCGAGTTCCCCATGTGTATCATGACTTTCAGGAAGTTTTTAGTAAACGCAGAGCTACCACATTACCACCTCACCGTTCTTATGACTGCGCCATACACCTGCTCCCTGGTACCATTCCCCCTAGAGGTCGTATTTTCTCTCTGTCCCCTCCCGAGCGACTGACCATGGACAGTTACATCAAGGAATCCCTCGCAGCAGGATTCATCCGGCCTTCCACTTCCCCTGCTGGTGCAGGGTTCTTCTTTGTGGCCAAAAAAGATGGTGGCCTGCCACCATGTATAGATTACAGAGGCCTTAACAAGATAACCGTCAGGAACCGCTACCCATTACCTCTCATGGCCACATCTTTTGAATTGCTTCAAGGAGCCTTAATCTTCACCAAGCTTGACCTGCGCAATGCATACCATCTAGTGCGCAATGCATACCATCTAGTGCGCATAAGGCAAGGGGATGAATGGAAAACAGCATTCAATACTCCCACAGGGCATTATGAATACCTTGTTATGCCTTTTGGCCTCACCAACGCCCCAGCCGTGTTTCAGGCCTTGATCAATGATGTTCTCCGGGACATGCTTAACAAGTTTGTATTTGTCTACCTAGACAATATTTTGATCTTCTCAGGGTCCCTGCAGGAGCACATTGGGCATGTCCAAAGGGTTCTTCGTCGCCTCCTGGATAACCATTTGTTCATTAAACCGGAGAAATGTGAATTTCATGTATCCCAAGTACAGTTTCTAGGATTCATTATTAGCCCAGGTAACATCCAAATGGATCCCAAGAAAGTTCAGACTGGCCCACCCCTGCCTCAGTCAAGGATGTTCAACGGTTCCTAGGATTTTCAAACTTTTACCGCAGATTTGTTCACAATTTCAGTGCTGTAGTAGCTCCACTTACAGCTCTCACTAAGGGTACGGATAAGAAGTTCCTGTGGAACTCTGAGACAGAAAATGCCTTCATGGAACTCAAGTCCCACTTCACCTCTGCCCCCATTTTGACTCTCCCAGATCCTGAGAAGCCTTTTGTGGTTGAGGTGGATGCCTCAAATATAGGAGGGGGAGCTATTCTCTCTCAACGAGAGGAGGACAACAAGATGCACCCATGTGCTTTCCTATCCCATCGTCTATCACCCACTGAGAGGAATTATGATGTAGGAGACCGGGAACTTTTGGCAGTTAAGCTGGCCCTCGAAGAATGGAGGCATTGGCTTGAGGGGGCTCAACACCCTTTTTTAGTCCTAACTGACCATAAGAACTTGCAGTATATCCAACAAGCCAAAAGACTCAATCCATGACAGGCTCGTTGGTCTCTGTTTTTCAACCGGTTCCAGTTTGTTCTGTCATACCGCCCAGGATCCAAGAACCTAAAACCTGATACCCTATCTCGAGTTTACTTGTCCACTGATCAAGAGGAATCAGTAGGACCCATCATCCCAAGCTCTAAGGTGATGGCATCAGTCAGGTGGAAGATTGAAGCCACGGTAAGACATGCCCAAGCCCAAGAGCCTGATCCTGGAGGGGGGCCTGCTAACTGTTTGTTTGTTCCCAGCACTGTCCATTCCCAGGTACTTCAATGGGGTCACAGCTCCTGTTTGACCTGCCATCCTGGCTCTGCTCGGACCCTCGAGTTCCTCCTGAGAAAGTTTTGGTGGTCTAATATTGGGGATGATGTTAAAGCGTATGTAGCTGCTTGCCCCACTTGCAATCAGGGGAAGGTGCCTCGCCATTCACCTCGAGGACTGCTCCATCCTCTTTCCATACCACATTGACCTTGGTCTCACCTTTCTATAGACTTCATTACAGGACTTCCACCATCTCAAGGTAACACCACCATCCTTGTTATTGTGGACAGATTCTCAAAGGCTTGCAGGTTTATTCCCCTACCCAAGTTACCTTCTGCTAAAGAGACAGCTGAGATAGTTATTAACTATGTGTTTCGAGTCTTTGGAATTCCACAGGACATTGTCACGGAGCGGACCGCAGTTTTCCTCCCATTTCTGGCATGCTTTTTGTCAACTGTTGGGGACAACAAGGAGCCTGTCCTCTGGATTCCACCCAGAGTCCAATGGCCAAACAGAGAGATTTAACCAGGACCTGGAGTCCAATCTGAGGTGTATGGCAGTGGATAATCCAACCTCCTGGGCATCATTCATCATGTGGGCAGAATACGTCCATAACACACTGCATTCCTCACCCATTGGAATGTCCCCATTTTAGTGCCAGTTTGGATTTGCACCCCCTCTGTTCCCAGATCAAGAAAAGGAGGTTGGGGTTCCCTCTGCTCGACACTTTATTCGACGCTGCCGCTTGACCTGGAGCAAGGCTCGGCGCAGGCTTCTCCAGGCCTCTCAGCAGTATCAAAGACAGGCCAATAAGCGTCGTCGACCAGCACCTGCTTTTCGTCCTGGCCAGAGGGTTTGGCTCTCAACAAGAAACCTGCCTTTGTGTGTGGAATCCCGGAAGCTGGCCCATCGTTACATTGGCCCATTTCGCATCGCAAGGAAAGTCAACCCTGTCTCTTATCGTTTTTTTTTACCCAGGTCTCTAAGAATTAATCCAACTTTCCATGTGTCCTTGTTAAAACCTGTTGTGTGTTCCCCTTTTGTTCCTGCAGTCAGACCACCCCCTCCACCTCGTATCATCAAGGGTCAGCCAGCATACACAGTCCACAGGATTCTGGACTCCCGACGAGTAAGGAGATCTATTCAGTATCTGGTGGACTGGGAAGGCTATGGACCAGAGGAGCGCTCCTGGGTTCCTTACAAGGATATTCTGGATCCAGAGTTAATTAGGGAGTTCCAATCTCGTTGTACTGACCATCCTAGGAGGAACGTCAGGAGCCGTTCCTAGAGGGCGGGGTCCTGTCAGGATTATGGACATGTGTTGGCCACTAGTGGCCGCTATTGAGACTTATGTTTAGTTTTCTACTGGCAGGATTATAGGTGTTGGCCAATAGAGGCCACCATTGAGTATTTGTTCAGTTTTTTTCCCTACCTTCTCTCAGTCCAGCCACGTTGCTGACAGAAACACTGAGCCAAAGTTGCTGACAACAACAAAAGATTACAGTATTTTACTGGGCATTTTGTGGTACTAATTGTAAAAACTACAGCAAAGTCTAACAGTGTGGAATTAGCTTCCACTGTTATGCAGATGATTCTCAGCTGTCACGTTCCCACCGTCTTGTTTATGAAATTCTAGTCATGTGGCGGGATCGGGGCAGAGTCCTTAGGTTTTATGTGAGAAAACCATGAGTTGTTTGTTTTTACTTCTCATGTGTTTTCTCGTGTCTCGTCATTGGCCCCGCTCCTCTCGTTTCCTTGTTATCTTTCCCTGAGTGTTTTATTACCCACACCTGCCCTGTGTCATTATCCCTCGTTTGTCTCTCCCTATAAATACCCTCTTGTTTCTTTGTCTTGTGTTCGTGGATTACGTTTGCATGTGAATGTTCGTGCTCATGGTCCTGTGCGCGTGTATTGATTGTACTACGTTTGGTGTGTACCTTGTTTGTGTGCTCGTGTTGTTACCCTTGTTTCTGTTCTCTGCCTTGTCTGTGAATCTTGAGTTTTGTGTTTGCCTTGATTACCCTGCCGTGTTTTTTTGTAAGACGTTTGGTCGAGTTTTTGAGTTAGGTTTTTTGCTTCTCTTGTTTTACGTTTTGCCCAAACGTGGGAAGTCTTTTGTTTTATATATATATATCTGTTTCGTTTTCCCCATTGTGGGTGTTTTTGTTTCGTGTATTAATAAAGCCTTGTTGTGTTAACCCCTTCACTGCCTGTCTGCGCTTGGGTTCTCTTCTTCCACACACCTTCCGTGACACTCATCTATATATCTCATCAAGACCAGATGATTCCTTCCAGCTATCCAAATTGGCAGAGTGCATCGGACATATAAAACATTGGATGACTAGTAATTTCCTTCTTTTAAATTCTAATAAAACAGAACTATTACTTATCGAACCAAAGACACGTAAACAGAATATTTCGGATTATAACCTGCAAATTGAAGGCTGCACTGTTACTCCACTGTTACTCTATAAATACAGTTAAAGACCTAGGCGTTATATTAGACCGCAACCTATCATTTGGAAATCACATCTCAAATGTCACAAAAACATCATTCTTCCACCTTAGAAATGTTGCCAAATTACGAAATATTCTATGTGTTGCTGACGCAGAGAAGCTTATTCATGCATTTGTGACCTCAAGACTTGACTACTGTAATGCACTACTTAGTGGTTGTCCTGCATCATCAATAAACACACTACAGTTAGTTCAGAATGCAGCTGCCAGAGTTCTAACCAGGTCCAGAAAATACGATCACATAACCCCAATTTGATCATCCCTTCACTGGTTACCCATTAAGTATCGTATTGACTTTAAAGTTCTTTTAATTACTTATAAAGCCTTAAAAGGTTTAGCCCCTACCTACTTAACAGAGCTTCTACCACATTACAACCCATCACGCTCTCTAAGATCTCAAAACTCCGGACTTTTGATAACACCTAGAATAACTAAATACACCAAAGGGGACAGAGCTGTCTCATACGTAGCACCTAAACTCTGGAATAGCCTTCCCGATACTATTCGAGGGTCAGACACATTTATTTATTTACATTAAATTTAAATCTAGATTTTTCAGCCAAGCATTCACTTAATGCATAATATGCTAAATAAACCACCGGGAGACTGCATTTATTAGATATTATTTACTAGAATGATCTTGCTTGTTCTATAAACACCATGCACTCTGCTGTGTTTTACCTTTTTTGTGTTTTTGTGTTTTTCTTATTTTCTCCTGTAAAGCTGCTTTGGAACAATGCGCTATATAAAAAAATGAATTGAATTGAATTAACAATTTTTGGTCTAATTAATCTCTTGCATTTGTGTTATTTCATTTTTTCTATATTCTAAAATGTGGAAAATATCAATAATAATACATATCATTCTATATATCTGTCTTTCCTTCTTACTCAAAGACTGTTTTGCTCATGGCTTCACCACTCGGACCGGAGGTATATCTTACATTAACACTTTGAGCTCACTGAACCTCTTTTGCAATCCTTGGCGCAAAGACTCCAGAGCTGTGGTGTCTGAAAATCTCCGCCGCCTTGGCCAACAGGCTGGATTTCAACCTCATCAGTTTAACCTCATAAAGGTATTTTACCACAAAGAAAATGTGATCTATTGACCAATTATTTTTAGTTATAAACCCAAATAATTGACAAAACACCACAATTATAGCTCTGTCGCATCATTGTATGTACAATTCTATGTATCTTTGTTATTTATTTCAGTGCAATCATGCAAATGATGTGTGGGTGATGGGCAAACCTGCACCCGACAGTTATGATGGAATGGTTACCAACCAAGCAGGCGTTGTCATAGCAGCACCAGGAGCTGACTGCATGCCGCTGCTGTTCACTGACCCTGTAAAAAAGGTCATTGGAGTAGCACATGCAGGTGAGTCATCTTGTCTGTTAAATGGGAATCTCACAAAAACATGTCCAGGTCACATTTTACCACAGTTTAGAAAATTATTATTAATTATAATGATTTTTTAAAAATTGCATTACCATATGTTTATATATAAATATTGTACATACGTAATGTGTACATCCATGCATTAATTTGTACCTGAACCCATTTACAGAAACTGCTGGTATATCTAAATATCTAAATCTATATCTTAATACGAAAGATATAACAGTGGGGTTATATAACTGAATGGAGGATGTGACGTTTGCTTGTAAAAACAATTGAGGAGTTGATGTCAGGGTTAATAGGGGGTCAGAAATATGTTGTTTTGTTGTGATCGAAACTGCTCTGGGGCATGGCACATATGGCCACAGAGAGAATTGACTTTCATTGAAAGGGACTCTGGTATAATTCCTGGACCTGTGTACATAATCCTTGTAAAACTGATGTAAAAAAAAATATTGGTTATGGGACAGCAGTGTGAAATGTTAGGTTATAGGTACAAGTCAGCACTTAGAATGCATATGAGATGATATACCAGATATACAACACAAGTATAAAATGCTTGTTTATCTAGTATTTCTTGTTCATGTTTCAGGCTGGAAAGGAACCCTCATGGGAATTGCCATGGCAACAGTGAATGCTATGGTGTCAGAGTTTGCCAGTAGGCCTGAAAACATTGTATGTGTGATTGGGCCTTCTGTGGGACCGTGCTGTTTTACTCTGGAGCAACATTCAGCTACAGAGTTTTATGCCATACATCCAGATTGTGTAAGACACATGGAGTCACCTACACCTTATGTTGATATCAGACTCACAACCAGGTAAGCATAAAAGGGCATCAATGAAATCCTGCTTCGACTTTAACAGTACACTGGAGACATGTTTTATTGATCATCATAAAATGGCATCATGCTGCTGTCCTCTGTGTCTGCCGCATAGGTCATACCATTTCCTCACTGTACTCACATTAATAAAATAAAAAATTGTGATTGATGGGCTTGTTTTACATTTCTGTAAAAGAATATTTGAAGAAATAATGATTAATCACTGACTAAATTAAATTAAGAAATTAAAAGTGGGCGGGGTTAGAAATATGTTGTTTTATTGTGTATACAGATACATTTTCTTTTTAGACATGTGTTAAAAAGCAGCATGTCTTACAGTCCGATTCCTTTTTCCAAGAGTTCTACTGGAGAGAGGTGGACTTAAGCCAGAACACATTGAGAACATCCAAATCCCAAATGAAACCGGTTCCACACTTTGCACTTCCTGTCAGCCTGAATTATTCTTCTCCCACGTAAGAGATGGAGTCAACTTTGGAACACAAATTGGATATGTGTGGATCAAAGAGGAATAGAACCAATAATGTGTTTTACCAAAGACTAACTGAATGTGCACAAAAAGCATTTATGCATTAATTATATACATTAATTAATATGGGATTGTTTTGCCACACTGACAAAACAACATGTATTATACTTGGTGAAAACTTCAACAGTTGCATGCATTGAAAATCACAAACAGCAGGACAGCTTGGAAAGTCAAAGAAACCTCACCTAAATATAGCTAACTCGGGATTTGTGTGTTGACATCTGTCAGTATAAAAAGTTCTGTCTTTTATTCATTCTAAAATGTATTGTATGTACATACACAGTATTAGGATGTGTTGAAAGGGTTTAAATAGCCTACTTTAAACTGACCGTGAATGTACGCTAGAGGGAGCTCATAGTGTTTTTTCCTCTTCTCAACCGTACACCAAGAAAGAAAGAAAGAAAGAAAGAAAGAAAGAAAGAAAGAAAGAAAGAAAGAACGTGTTTATGTAAGAAACTCCGTGACTATATTTTATTTGGATGAGACAGCAGAGGGCGCGCGTCTACCCGCGTCTACACACTGTTTGCGCTTGTTTGTTTAGAAAGGTACTGCTTGTGATTGTTACCACTTTCCGTTGCAACATATTGTCTGTCATGTCATTAAAACAGGGTAATACAGCCGTCACAGATTGATGTGGTCTTTTGACCATAATTATCATTCTACACTATACTATGCATATTGGGCCACTTTTAGTTAATCGAAGTGACCTAATTTATCAAATATTTACCAGACCTGACCTTAAAAATAACACCACTTTAAATCTGTCATCATTTTGTGTAATAAATATACAAGTCAAAGCACCATATAATATAATCAGGTTTGAAAAAAACAAGTCTTCTGTTCTTCGTTATTATACTGTACTTCAGTACTCAAGTCAAGTCTATTTTATTTTTATGGAGCTTTTTACATTTGCATTGCATCAAAGCAGCTGTACTAGAAAACAACAGAAAAGCCAAAAAGAGAACATATTTTGAACACACACAGAATAACCTAAAAAGCAATATGAAATGGAGAACGTACAGGCACACACACACACACGCACGCACGCACGCACGCACACACACACACACATAAAGGTGCACACATGTGCAACTCTCATCTCAACTGTCTTTCGAGCTATAGCATTTAGCTAGGCTATTTATCTAGATAAAACATTAAATCTCAACAAATAGAAAATATGAAAAATAAATAAATATGATATAAAAGTCTATATCTAATAGCCTGTTGTGGCGAGGACTTGTCTGAAACAGCTGTGTAAATCTCTCTGTGAAGTCATTTAGACACCTATGCTTTCCTTTGATTGGTAATAAGCATTAAAAATGCTTTTAATATACAGCACTTTGAAATAGTTGACCCTGTTTGGTCAATGGATGTGTTCCGTGATCAAGTGTATTTGTATAATTATTTCTATGATTTAACAATCTTGGGCACTTGCATCAGAAGCCTCGTTGCCCTGGTGGTTTATTCTGTGTTAATAATAAGCTGATTATCTTATATACAATTAACAAAGAACCATATCAGTTAACTATTAAACATTATATTAAATTACTTCCTTATTACACTCTTTAGCAGAATAGAGTAGTCTATTCTCCATATGAAGCACCTCTGGGTAAATAGAGTTTAAAATATGCAGACTAGTTTTTCAATTTTCAAGCATGCTTGGTTATTTGCATTTTTTCTGTCACGTTAAACTTGGATAATTAAAATGCTTGTTAAAACGTGGGTCAGACAACAAAAAGCATGTTTAATTCAGATTCCTAGAAAAGTTTCTGCATGAGATTGCAAAAAAGATGTGATATTCTGAAAATATTACAGTATTACAGGTAAACATTTGATATTTTTACAGAATCCTTATTTCTCTTTGGACTTATCTAAGGAGTTGGTAAATGAGAAGTGTTTTAAATTTTGACAATGTTTAGTCCTATTGTACTTTATATTAGTGCTTCTCAAATGCTTTTAGAGCATAATTGTAGAGCCGCTATAAGTTACTGTAAGAACTTTCTGTTCAAATAACGTGTACAACACAACCTGATGTATGACTTCCCGTCATGACTCAGTTAACTTATTAAACTACTTGACACACATACTCATACAACTCAAGAAACCATCCTGACTTCCAATGAAATTGCATGTGCAAATTTGTAAACAAATATTAACAATATAGGCCTACATCAAATTTAGGAACTGACTGACAAGCCAAAAACAGGGCTCATCTGAAAACCAGCCACACAAGTCTTGTCCCAGCCTTTCAATCCACAATTCCTGCCCTGTAGTTTGTTTTACTATCCTGCATTCCTACTTAATCCACATTTACATCGAAGAATCACGTCATTGTAAATCTTGCCAGTACTGCCAGTCTTACTATAAATCTTGTGACACAATCTTACTGTAAATCATTTGTGCTAGATTTTCTGACAATCTGAAAATGAATTCTGTTATGCTTTAGGATTTCAACATAAGAAACTAATGCAATACTAAAAATGTTGTCTGAATGAAAAAGCTGTAAAAGGTGTTCGGATTGAGTGCTGTGAGTTCTATCAAACAGAAACATGATGGACAAGTCATTGATTTTTCAAAAACTTTGAATGTGAAAATTTCTCAGGGTTGAATAGAGTCAGACAAAAGCATTTTTGGATGTGCTCAGTGGATCCTGACACAAGCAGGTTGATGGACCAATTGTAAATCTGTTAACAATCATCTCTTGAGGCAGGCTCATTTGCGTTCCTTGAATGGGGGCTTCTAAAAGAAGATGAGGCTTCTAAAATCTTCCAAAATATGACACACACCTTTGTTTTTGTTATGAACAAAATAGCACGTCCTCGCCATGCACCGTTATCCCCATCTACACATAAACCTGGCATGCACAATTTGTTTGTTTAATTCACAGTAGTGTTTTACTGGAAACAGATTCAACATTCAAGATATTACATGGCAGGACGAGTGTACTGTATCAGGGCATCTGACTTTAATCCTGTCCTACCCAAAATTTTAATTTAACATTAAACATAATTACCCATGGTAATATTCATTTGGTCTTCATTTTGTTTACATTATGGTGGGTTTTGAGATGAGTCCATTAGGGGATTAGTTTACAGTGGGAGCCCATTAGTGATTTTGAAATATTGCAGTCTTACATTTTTCTACATTATTATAATCTATAAAAATTTCCAGAATCCAAAAACTGTTTATTTCCAGGTTTAAATGAAAAAAAAAAAGTTTGGTTTGGTTTCAGACTTTTTGGACTCCACTCTATTGTCAGTTTTCAGATTAAGTCTTTGTTCTCTGTGTGTTCTGAATCTTCTTGTAACTGTGACATCTTCCACCCCATCATTCATTTATTTTGTATAAACATTATTGTTTATGCTAGCTGTCTGCCGAAGCAGGACCCAATACGCATCCCGTTTACTTATGTCAACAGATAAGAAAAAAAGTACATCAAATGTCACAGATTCATTTCAAGTGTTAATGTCTCTGAATCCATCCACAATATTTTAAAACCAATGAAATATTGTCTTAAAGAAAACCCATCGAAATATGAACACTATCTTGAGATTAGAGCTCATTTGCACACAACCCCATCCCTCACCTTTGAAGTGAGTGGTCTGGTTTGGTTTGTCACATTTGTCACTGTGGATATGAAAACAGTTTTCAAGATACCAGCTCGGAATACACGTCTTGGCGTGGATGGCCTCTTAGCATCCTTTTATGTTTGATAATTTGAATACTTTATTGATTTAGTTGTTCTTGACAGTAAACCAAGAGCAATTTGAAAATTATGGAGGGTTTTCAATTTCTTTAAATGTTGTAAACGATAAGTGTGCTATTTAAAGATGTGGTAATTTTTTTTGTATTTAAAAGCAACTGCAAGCGTTACACGGGCCGCATTCACATATCATAAAGCTGCTGTATCGTCAGATGGCCATTAATCGGAATAACATTATACTAAGATCACGTGCAAAAGCTGCCTTCTTACATTTTTAAACATTCTCTCTACGTTTTGTTTATAAGACGATAAGCGGAAGAAATACCTACTTTACATCAAGCATATCAGATGAGAAATGATGTAATAGGCCTATATTCCAACAGATTTTTGACAACACATCGGTAAAATACAGTAAAGAATCATTGTAGGCCTAAACCAGTTTACTGCCTCGTGTTTTATTGAAGACAATACAGTGTTGATGTTTACATGAAATCTATTTGAACTCGGTTTTAACATTTTAAAATGGCGAACTCTTTTTAAATTATGAGCACATTCCGTATAAATAATGTTTGTTATCTTTGCTTGACATAAGCGGTCCACATTTTGAAGTTCGTCTTTTAAAAACTGTACTGTACAGTGTGTGAAGTGCTCTTTTTTACGATGTGAAAAGCTTTGCCTGGTTATAAGTGCAGCCACGAACAGCAGGTGTTGCTCATCAGTTTCGAAATTATTTTTAATTGATTACCACATGAAACCAACAGTATTACAATTCAAAATATAATTCACAGTCTCATTTTCTATCATCAGAATAAGTTATTGAAAGTGCAATACACTACTTCCGCTGCTTCACCGGAAGTTGTACCCATGTTCATTTTTACAGTAACGTTTAGCGTCCTCCGGAAACTTGTGGATAGGGCAGGATAATAAACAACACTGATGCAATAAGTTTTTATTCGACTCAAAAAAGGTAAAAGGAGTTCTGTTATCATATGCAATAGTTTTATCTGTTTATGTTACTGGTAACGTTACTGGAAAATAGTCATTTTATTTTTCTGTAGAAAATAGGGGTGATGCTGGCCCATGCAAAAGTCAATGCAATTGCTATTGCTATCAATGCAGATGCTATTTCTCTCTTAGTGGTTGCTAAGGAGTTGCTGTGAGGTTGCTAGGGTTTTTTAAATGGTTATGTCATTTAAAATGAGAAACAGAATGCACTTTAATCTGCTTTGTTAGGTCATGGTGTAAGAAATACCATTTCCAGGTCCAAGCCTCCTCTTGTTTCAAGTGAGACTGTTGTTTATGAGCATTATTTATTCAAACATTAAGCTTAACATTTATAAAACCATGGTGCACACACCACAGTCTCCAGACTCATGGCATCCCCTACACCAATTTTATAGTTCTTTTACAATTCTGTGGTAATATTTATTTTCATGTAGCATCAATGTTTTAGGGTATATTTAAATTTTGAGCTTATATCTTTAATTATGATATATCGGTATATTGCAAATAAACAAAAACTACACATTTTCACATATTTAAAAAAATATTTTCCAATTGTCACTGTTAGAAAATTCTAGAAATTTCTGTAGAACAGGCAAGGTGGGGACAGTAATAAAAGACAAAATCAATCAAATGTTCACTTCTGAAGTTTTGGACGACTTATTTTTGTAACTGTTGTGTTAAACTGTTGTTTTGCGCTCAGTGTTATGCCAGTACCTTGTAATTTCTGCAAAATGTGTGAAAATATTTTTTTGTATTTTGTGAGTACCGTAAATGGTAATTAATGTTTAACTTCATAAAGAAACAGTCAAATTAAAGCGAAACTACTAAAAAACAACTAAAAAAATAGTTGTATTGTGTATTTTAAGTAACGATTCATAAAAATAACCATCTGGGATTTGGGTATGGATTTAGGATCGTGATTATTCTGAAGTTTTACCAATAGCGCAAGCGATGGCATTTGATGTCATACTTATTAAGCAGATAGGCTATTGCTTACAGTACAATAGAGACAATGAACAATTATGGGGTTATGTGATCACAACATTGTAAATTGCATTCAAATCTGTGTTGCTGGCAGATTTAATGTTTCTGAAGCATGTGTGCCAACTGCAGCTTCCACAATGTTTACATGTATTAAAGGAGACATCAGATGAAAACCCCACTTTTTCTGTGTTTAAGTGCTATAATCGGGTGCCCGGTGCAACTAGCAACCCAGAAAACTTGAAAAATAAGAACCCAGTAAGTTTGTTTTGGTTTGCCTTTCCCTGCAAGCATGTGAGAAATCGAGCCGTTCAGATTTCGCTCCAATTGTGACGTCCAAAGCGGATTTTATTATAATGTTACCGCCCCTTAATCTACACAGTTCCACCCATCGCGCTCTGCCATTGTTGTTTTCACAAGCGACAGCAGTTTACGTGATGCCATGGCTAAAGTTCGTGGACAACATGCAATGTAGTCGCTGCACAGAGTCCAAACCTAGGAAGAGACAGGAGTGGATTTATTTTATTTTTAGTGGAAATCCATCAGAAACGTCTTGGTTACGGATGTAAACTCAGTTCCCTGATGGAGGGAACGAGACGTTGTGTAGAACCGACAGATGGGGTTCGCTCTTGAGAACCTATCAACTTCTGACTAGTTTAGAAAAGGCCAATGAAATTGGTGAATGAAATTTGCATGCCGGACTCCGCCCCCGGATATCCGGGTATAAAAGGGAGACGGCGTGCTGCATTCATTCACTTTTTGGTCTGAGGAGCCTGAGCATCCCTCGACCGCTGCGGCGGGCGGCCAGCGTTGTGGCAAGAAGGACACAACGTCTCGTTCCCTCCATCAGGGAACTGAGGTTACATCCGTAACCAAGACGTTCCCTTTCTGTCGGTCTCTCGACGTTGTGTCGAGCCGACAGATGGGGTTCCTATGGAAAACGCCACAGCGCTGTGCCGCGTCACAATCTCCAGCGGAGCGACGCTGACTGGCCTGGGCGAGTCAGACGAGCGCTAGCACGAAATTGTAACCGTCCAGTGGAGAGGTAGGGGGTCCCAGAGCTTTTGAAGAAAAGGTGGGAAGCCCTGCCACCGGCCGTCACGGGCGGAGGCCTTGATTCTCTTACAGCGAGAAGCCGCCCAGCACCATAAGGGCCACTGGGTAAGCATTGTGGTAGATAACTCAACTGTTCCCTGGCCTAAGGGGGCAGGGCTGCTCTGCCCAGCCTGCCCCCAGGAAGGTGCTTAGTGATGGATGGAATGCCTGTTCTTTACCTAGTGGGGAAAGAAGGGAGACGTAAATAGCTGCTGATCCCCCTAGAGGAAGGGGGAAGGTCTTTCGCAGGCGTACGCCCTACCGGCTGCCGGACCTACACGTTGCCCTGCAGGACGCGGGCTGACTCCGGTTCCACGCGTAGGTATTAGAAACTCGCGAAGGTGTTGGGCGTAGCTCAACCCGCAGCTCTGCAGATGTCTGCCAGAGAGGCTCCCTGAGCCAGTGCCCATGAGGAGTGTGCCTCACTCCTAACGGGCAGGGGCGATCTTGAGATCGGTATGCCGTAGCGACGGCATCCACGATCCAGTGCGCCAGTCTCTGTTTGGAGACAGCCCTCCCCTTCTGCTGAACTCCAAAACAGACAAAGAGCTGCTCAGAGCGTCTGAAGCTCTGTGTGCGGTCCAAGCAGATGCGCAGTGCACGTACTGGACACAACACGGATGAGGTTGGGTCTTCCTCCCCAGTGGGGAGCGCCTGCAGGTTCACCACCTGGTCTCTAGGGGTAGTGGTGGGAACTTTGGGCACGTAGCCGGGCCGGGGTCTCAGGATAATGTGAGAACACCGGGCCCGAGTTCTAGGCAATCTGTGGACACGGAGGGTGCTTGTAGGTCTCCTACCCTTTTGGAGGTGAGCGCCATCAGGAGAGCCGTCTTTATCGTGAGGTGAGAAAGAGCGGCAGCTCCGAGGGGCTCGAAGGGGGGGCCTCTTGAGGCCCGCCACCTAGGTCGCAAGAGGGCACGGGGCACTGATGAGGCGGTCGCCTTCTCGCGCCCCTTAGGAACCTAATGACCAGGTCGTGCTGTCCCAGAGGTTTCCCAGCAACTGGGTTGTGATGAGCGGCCGTAGCGGCTACATACACTCCCAGTGTGGAGGGGGGAGAGGTTACTCTCCAGTCTCTCTTGAGGAAGGGACAGCACGTTCCCGATCGAGCAACTCCGCAGGTCTTCTCTTCGAGAAGAGCACCAGGACGAGAAGAGGCGCCACTTATGGGCGTGTAGCCGCCTAGTGGCCGAAGCCCTAGCCTAAGTGATGTCCCAACCACGCAGGGGGTGGGCCACTCAGGATCTTCTCACCCGTCCAGACATGGAAGTTCCAGGGGTCTGCCTGGGATGCCGTTATGTGCCCTTCCCCTGTGACAGAAGGTCCTCTGTCAGGGGAATCGGCCAGGGGGGAGTTGTTATCAGAAGCACCAGCTCTGAGAACCAAGTCTGGTTGGGCCAGTAGGGCGTAACTAGTACCACTTGATGCTCCTCTTCCCTGACCTTGCACAGGGTCTGTGCAATGCGGCTCACTGGGGGGAAGGCATACTTCCGCTTGTCCAGCGGCCAGCTGTGCGCAAGGGCATCCGTGCTGAGGGGTACCTCGGTCAGGGAGTACCAAAGCGGACAATGGGTGGAGTCTGGGGAGGCAACAGGTCCACAGGTGCCTGGCCGAACTGCTCCCAAATGAGCTGGCGCGGGGATGGAGTTGCCACTCTCCACAAGGCGTTGAATGACGAGAGAGCACGTCGGCTGTCTGGTTCAGGACACCCGGGATGTGTGTGGCTCGCAGGGAGCTGATCACCTTCTGACTCCAAAGGAGGAGGCGTCGGGCAAGTCGTGTTAGCTGCCGTGAGCGAATGCCACCCTGACGATTGATATACGCCATGGCAGCTGTGCTGTCCATCCGGACCAGTACGTGCTTGCACCGCACGAGAGGTTGTAACCTCCTCAGGGCAAGTAGCACAGCCCATAACTCTAGGCAGTTGATATGCCAACGCAGGTGGGGGCCCATCCACCGCCCCGACACTGTGTGCCCGTTGCACACGGCACCCCAACCCTGCAGGGAGGCAACCGTCGTCACCAAGACGTGCCTTGACACCTGCCCTAGGGGGACTCCTGTCTGCAAAAAAGGTCATAGAAGACCACGGGGTCAGGGTGCGTCGGCAGACAGGCGTGATGACCATACGCTCTCCAAGAAACCCGGCTCTGTAGCCAGTGTTGGAGCGGTCGCATGTGCATCAACCCGAGGGGGACCACCCCCGCCGAGGATGTCATGTATCCCAGGAGCCTCTGAAGTTGTTTCAGGGGGACCGCTGACTGCCTGAGGGCTGCTGATTATCCTCGACATTGGGTCTCGCCGTGACGCAACGTTGAGTTGCCGAACACCGTCGTGTAGAGGGTGAGAGTGGCTGTGATAAACACCCAGAGAGAGAGGAAACTCTTCTTGAGAAAGTGGGCTGTTGGGACGGGGCAGGAACCGTCCCGGATCGATCACCCAGCGATGGAATGGCTGGGGTCGGGCCCGATGGTATTCTTGATCTCCCTGGGGCCTTCCCATGAGGGCCGCTTCTGCTTTTGCCACGGCTGCTGACGGGGTGGTGGTCTCCTCTTCGATGTCTTCTTCCGGGGGGCCGCCTGAGTGGGGAACGGCGGAGGGCGTCAAAGAGGACCAGGGCTGCTGGGAAGCAGACGGTGCATGGGACTCGACGGCCGAGGGCGGCCGAGTTGTGGCGGAGGAGGATATGCTTGATAACCTCTGTCTGCTTCCTTACTGTCGAGAACTGCTGCTCGATAGTATCCCCAAACAGCCCCCCCTGCTAGACGGGTGCGTCGAGAAAGCGGACCTTCTCTGTGTTACTCATCTGTGCAAGGTTCGGCCAGAGGTGTCTCTCATGGACCACAAGTGTGGACATCGCCCGACCCAGGGCTCGCATGGTCACCTTGGTCGCCTGTAGAGCGAGGTCGTTGGCGGCGCGGAGTTCCTGCATAAGCGCTGGGTCGGTCTTACCCTCGTGGAGCTCTCTCAACGCCTTGGCCTGCCTGCAGGATGGCCATAGCGTGGAGAGAGGAGGCTCTCGACACCAGGGATGCCGAAACCCTACATGCTTTGGACGGGAGTCTAGGTCGAGCCCCCCAGGTGGCCACCGCCTGCGGGCACAAGTGCTCCACGGCGGCGCACTCCACCTGGGGGACATCGACGTATCTTCTAGCTGCCTCACCCTTGAGGGAAGAGAGGGCGACAGAACTTGTTTGACGCGAACGCGCCGGAAAGGGGGTGTTCCAGGTCTTACTAAGTTCCTCATGCACTTCTGGTAAACACGGCACTGGGGGCGGGCGCGCCATGGAGCCGCGCTCAAACCCGAGGCACCATGTATACAGCCGTGAGCGCTGGGAGAGGCAGTGCGGGCACTGCAACGCAACGCTCACGGCGGCCTGGGAAAGCATGGCTGACATTTCGACGTCCGCTTCTTCCTGGGCTCGACCCCCGAGGGAGGGAGCTACGAGGAATCGTCGGAGTCGGATGGCAGTACATCACCCCCCGATGCTGCAAGGGACATCTCATCATCATCACGCACCGTGTCCGAATACGTGGTTGAGGAACAAGACGGTGGGACTGTCTCCTGGGGAACGGTCAGACGAGCGAGAAGAGGTGCGAACGGTCCATGAGCCAGTGGCTGACGGATTAACGCTCACAGTAATCCTCATATCACCCTCGCTGCTCGCTGTAGCCACTGCCATCACGGAACAGGAAGCAGACGAGGTGGTGGCTGAGTCCCGTGGGAACACCCATGAACTCAGCGTCTGAATCGTCAACCGCCCGCAGTGCGGGCAGGACATATCCACAACGTCTGCCCCAGCGTGCTGGAAGCAGACATCGTGTCCATCCCCCTCCTCGATGAGTGTGTTGCACCCACGAGAACAGCGGGCCATGCTGGAGAAATTTGCTCTTTTAGAGAAAAAACTCGAACACTTCTGGCACTGCCGAGATGCCCAGGGGAAGTCACTGCAGGAAGAGACAGTCCACTGCACCACGTCGTAAGATTCCATCAGTAATTCGGCGTAGAGTTGAAGTCTCGAAGTCGATCATGTGTGAAGGCTCCGAAGAACAAAAGGTGAATGAATGCAGCACGCCGTCTCCCTTTTATACCCGGATATCCGGGGGCGGAGTCCGACATGCAAATTTCATTCGCCAATTTCACTGGCCTTTTCTAAACTTGTCAGAAGTTGATAGGTTCTCAAGAGCGAACACCATCTGTCGGCTCGACACAACGTCTAGAGACCGACAGAAAGGGAACCATAAGTAAAAACCTGCTTGTTTGCGCGAATCACTTCAAACCGGAGTGCTTTTTCAACCTGGGACAGTACAAGCAGGATTAGCTTCAAAGTTGTTCCTCAAGAGGAATCAAGACCGACTGAACGAGACAAAACTGCTGATGTAAGTAATATTTATCTGAATATTTGTCTGAATTGACGTAAATGTACCTTATATATAGGAGGATAATGTTAGCATATGATAGTGAAGGGAGCTAAGTCAGTCACAGGCTAAATAGAACATTCAAAGCCAGTGTTAAACTTACTGTATATAAGTGCAGATGGACACTTGGAGTTTAGCTGTATGAATGTTAATACATTATGTGCGTTAATATGTTTAGCTGCGGCAAGCTGTTTGTTTTGCTAATGAACAGGGGCAAACACTGGTGTTAGTTTCATTTTAAACGTCTCAAATCATTTGTGTTTAAGATGAAAAATCTGTCACAGCAAACTAGCTCTCACGCTGTGTGTGTAACGTTATAACTTGTCAATGACAAGCGCTAAAATCCATGTAATTCCGCTGAGATCTGCATTGGATTCTGTGGATTTTGGGTAAGCATACACGCACAACCTAAGCGCATTAGCTGTTTGCTGTGACTGATTTTTCTCTGGACGAATGATTTGAGACATTTAAGACGAAACTAACCACAGAGGAATTCAGGAAATATCATTTAGCTAAACCATTGCCACTACACGTGTGTTGTGTTGACACGCCGGACAGAAGGGGGGTGGGGTTCTGTCATGGCTCTGCCTCTCTTAGTCATGTTTTTCTTGGTCCTGTGGCAGAGTCATGACAAAACCTTTGGTTATGTGTGGAGAGAAACATGTTATTGTCCTTTTGACAATAATATGCGTCATTGGCCCCGCCCCTCTCGTTTCATGTATTACTTCCCTGCTGTGTCTAATGTTTCTCACCTGCCCTGTGTCTTTATCCCTCGTTTGTGTTCCCTTTAAAATGCCACATGTTTCATTGTCCTGTGCGCTTCGTTGTGTTTGGTGTGTTTCGTGTGACCCCGCGTCTCACCCTTGCCTTGTCCTGTCCGTGAACCTGTTTAGTTAAGCGAGTTGTTTTAGTGTTCTTTGGTTTTTGTTTTGCCCCATTGTGGGAAGTTTTATTTTGAAGTTATTATTAAAGTCTGTTTTGTTTACCCCCTCCTTCTGTCTGCGCCTGGGTTCTGTCCGCCACCGTTCGTGACAGGGTTCGCTGTAAATCATTATCAGTTAAAGAGACATGCACCAAAACGGGTTGCTGTGAGCATAGCTGTATTTGACGAAGCAAGAAGGGTTTTGTTTACACAGCCATTGAGTGTTTTTAAGCAAAATATGTTCCAGACATTTCATGAAGACCCTAATAAATCATACCAACTTGTTGAAAGTGCTCATCTGAGGAGACTTTTAAAGGTTATTGTGGCGAGGGGGCGTGGTTTAGCGAGCAGTTTAGCAGGAGAGAGAGCCGGGAGACGAGCGGTGAGTGAGTGGAGCAAAAAACAACCAACGCCTGTGTCTCGTTCCAGTAAGGGCGCGGGGAGACGGTATATAAGGACCAAACAGGCAACGACAGGCGAGAGAGAGACGGACTGACCACGGGCTGCCACACAAAGGGCCTACTCGG
Source organism: Triplophysa rosa (assembly GCF_024868665.1). NCBI lineage: Eukaryota > Metazoa > Chordata > Actinopteri > Cypriniformes > Nemacheilidae > Triplophysa > Triplophysa rosa. The sequence continues at coordinate 20,937,880 of NC_079895.1, forward strand.
TGGAAATCGAAGGGACTTTACTGGATTATTATCTGCTCGCAGCGTGCTGAAGGAAAAGCCGCGGATTTATGTGTTTGATGGACTTCTCTGTTTTCTTTTTGTGATAAGTGACAATAAAAGCCAGTGTCAGTCCCACCAACATCGTCCTCTTCCTTCCTACAGTTATCTACTTAGTTTTAGTACTGTAATGTAATGAAAAGTATACTGTAGAATGACAAGCGATAAGGCAAAAAGTTCTCATTTTTATAACAGCCAGCTTTTATTTTCAAAATGCAGGAGCTCCACAGACATGCTTTTCTTCCATGCTTGCTTACCCCACACTTCCGCCTTCTCTTAAAGCAACAGAACACAGTTATGTTCTACATCCTCCTTCTTTAACTATGATAGATATCTTATTAACTTACATTGTAAGCTGGCTAAACAAAGTCTTTAATTTTGTGGAAATACATTCCAAATTTAAACTAAAGATTAATAAAGCTTTTAACACCTTACACAATGTTAACTCACATTTTAACATCATTATAACATAACTTAATAACATCGACAAAGTAAACATTTTGTTAATGAATTAATGAACCTCTTTTTTTGTTTGTTTTTCTCTCTCTCCTTATTTCATTCCATGTACTTAGGGTTTGGTTTGCTAATGCGACCTGCTCTGGTGACATATCGTCGCTGTCGGGCGGAATCCTCGTATCTCCAAAACCGTTATTTTTCAGGAAGTTAAAAAACTGCATATTTTTTGAGTTATTAAACATTGTATCGTTAAAGTTGATATTATACCTTATATTGCTATCATATACTGTTGTGTACCAACATTAACACAACATTTCCCCAAAACCATGTTTAATCGGAGATACAAGATTTATAACTTGGGAGCAGGGAGATACGAGATTACGCTGTCATTGATAAGAATGGTACGGACACAGACGTCGCTGCTGCCAGCAGTGTTCATCAAAGTCTGCGGTCGCGTTGAGCCTTTTGACAAGAGACGAGGCTTTAAGAGCTAATGAAAGCTAATGATTGTGGTTACATACATCTTCCTAAACTCTATTTTAAACGTTAGAGCTATGAGTGACGCAATACCAAAATAAAACGTTAAACAGGCTGTCTAATATAGGCGGAAATTAATCTGCACGCAAATAAAGTCGGCGGTCGCGTTGAGCCTCTTGACAAGAGAAAAGGCTTCAATCATTAACCAAAGCTAACGACTGTGGTTACATACATCTTCCTAAACTCTATTTTAAAGGTTTAAGAACTATAAGTGATGTAATACAAAAAACGATGAGCTGACTAGGCTGTCTAATAGGCGGAAATTAGCCGAATCTGCTCGCAAACTTACCTTCGTGGCTCACGGGCTTCCTTCTGCAACGAAGCATTACAGCTATCGATTTTTAACAAAACAGACCTACTCAAATGTATCTAACCTAACTATTTTCACTCGCTATTGTCTAAATAACTTTCAATCAGGAGACGTAATGCCGAGAAGCTCCCGCGGAGTGAAGAAGAGGTGGAGTTACGAGACTTCTCAGACAGTTGAAGTGTCCAATGGAGTTAAGAGATTTGCTCTCAAGCTATTTTCAACACTTTAGATTGGTTAATAATTTGTAAAAATAACAGACCCACATGGGGACTGACCAATAGCATCGATTTGTGAAAAAATATGAAATTGACCAAATTTGGACATAGGAGGTTTCCGCCCGACAGCGACGATGTGGAACTTTGGAGAGAGTTTTTGTTGAATGTCCAGTGAGTGGTTTCTTTTCGGTTTCCTGCAGGGTGCACTGTTCTTCATTTTCCTTTGGAGTGGAGAGTTTGTGCTTAGGTTCCACAATGGTTTCCGGACAGAGGGAATTGGCATACTGCTGTGTTCGGACTGGTGTGTAGGCTATTCTGAAACAGGAAGGATATGTTTCCCTTTCTGTCGGTCTCTCGACGTTGTGTCGAACCGACAGAATGGGGTTTGTCTTGAGAACCTATCATCTTCTGAGTATTTAGAAAAGGCCAATGAAAATTGGCGAATGAAATTTGCATGCCGGGCTCCTCCCCGGATGTCCGGGTATAAGAGGGAAGCCGGCGTGCTCATTCATTCACCTTTGGTTCTTCAGAGCCTACGCATCTGATGAGCAGCTCCAGATCTTCGCTGTCTTCCAGATCTTCGCTGGTATTCTGCTGGAATCTACGACGTGGACAGCGGACGGTCCCTTCCTGCAGTGACTCTCCCCTGGGCGTCTCGGCAGTTCCGGAGGTGTTCGAGCAATTTCCTTTTCTAAAAGAGCAAATTTCTCCAGCGTGGCTTGTCCCGCTGTTCTCATGGGTGCAACACACTCATCGAGGAGGGGGACGGACACAATGCCTGCTTCCAGTACGCTGGGGCAGACGTTGTGGATACGTCCTGCCCGCACTGCGGGCGGTGACGATTCAGACGTTGCGTCACAGGTGGCTGTGTTCCCACGGGACTCAGCCACCACCTCGTTTGCTCCCCGTTCCGTGGCGGCAGGACTACGGCCCTGCCGTCCGCTATGGCAAGCAGCGAGGGTGATATGAGGATTACTGTGAGCGATAATCCGCCAGCCACGGCTCACGGACCGTTCACACCTCGTTTCGCTTGTCTGACCGTTCCCCAAAAAAGACGGTCCGCCGTCTTATTCCTCAATCACGTATTCGGACACGATGCGTGATGATGAGATTCTCTTGCAGCATCGGGGGGTGACGTACTGCCATCCGACTCCGACGATTCCTCGGGCTCCCTCCCTCGGGGGGTCGAGCCCAGGAAAAAGCGGATGTCGAGATGTCAGCCATGCTTTCCCGGGCCGCCGTGAGTGTTGGGTTGCAGTGCCCGCACTGCCTCTCCCGGCGCTCGCGGCTGGCTACATGGCGCCTCGGGGTTGAGCCATGGGGGCGTCCGCCCCCAGTGCCGTGTTTACCGGAAGTGCATGAGGAACTTTGTAAGACCTGAAACGCCCCTTCCCGGCACGTTTCACGTCAAACAAAGTTCTGTCACCCTCTCTTCCCTCGAGGTTGAGACAGCTGGAGGATGCGTCGGTGTCCCCCAGGTGGAGTATGCCGCCGCGGTGCACTCGTGCCCGTAGGTGGCGGCCACTTGGGAGGGCTCGATCTAGACTCCCGTCCAAAGCATGTGGTGTCTCGGCATCTCTGGTGTCGAGAGCTTACATTGCGGCGGACCAAGCTGCCTCCTCTCTCCACGCTATGGCTCCTGCCAGGCCAGGGCGTTGAGAGAGCTCCACGAGGGTAAGACCGACCCAGCGCTTATGCAGGAATCCGGCCGCCACCGACCTCGCTCTACGGGCGACCAAGGTGACCACGCGGGCCCTGGGTCGGACGATGTCTACACTTGTGGTCCATGAGAAACTCCTCTGGCCTATACTTGCGCAGATGAGTAACGCTGAGAAGGTCCGCTTTATCGACGTACCCGTCTCGCAAGGGGGGGCTGGTTGGTGTTACTGTCGAGCCGCAGCGGCCCCGCTCACCCCCGCCCGTCGGGGGAGGCGTGAGACCCGCACGCGGCCTCCCCGGAGGGTTCTCGACAGTAAGAAGCAGTCCTCCGTGCCGCAACTCGGCCGCCTCGGCCGTCGAGTCCCGTGCACTGTCTGCTTCCCAGCCCTGGTCCTCTTCAATGCCCTCCAGCTCTGGGCAGGTGCCCCCCTGGAGGAGACAGCGAAGAGGAGACCATTGCCCATCAGCAGCCGCGGGGCAGCGGCCGTCATGGGAACACCTCAGGGGGATCGAGGCTACCATTGGGCCTGACCCCAGCTACATCGCTGGGAAGTCGGATAGGGACGGATCCTGCCCCGTCCCTCCATCTGCTGGCCCCCTCCGGGGGGCTGGCGCCCACTTACTCTCAAAAAGGAGAGTTTCCTCTCTCTCTGGGTTACCTCAGCCGCTCTCACCCTCTGCACGACGGTGAACGGCAAACTCGACGTTGCGTCATGGCAAAGCGCAATGTCGAGTATAAACACCAGCCCTCAGCACTCTCAGTCAGACAGTGCGTTGAGCTGCGCAGTCGCCAGGCAGGAAGAATGGCAGAGCCGATCTCCTCCCCGGGGGGCCTCCCCTGGCAAGGAATCCGTACTGCTAGCCATCGAACCACCATCCGCGGGGGCGATGAAGCAGATCAAACCTCTAGTCCCCCTGTCACAGTTCTGGGAGCCTGCCCAGACTGTCAGGCTGGCTGGGGAAGACGATCCGTCTCGGCTACGCGATTCAGTTTGCTACACGCCCGCCCAAGTTCCGGGACGTCCTTTTACCTCAATCAGAGGCAGGGATGCCCCCATACTTCGGCGGAGGTCGCCTCCCTTCTGGTGAAAGGCTACAGTGTTTTTCACCTATAAAACAGGAAGATTTAATTAAACTTATTGCAACATCTAAACCTACAACTTGCTTATTAGACCCCATACCAACTAAATTATTAAAAGAGTTATTACCCGTTGCAATTGAGCCCATTTATAACATTATCAACTCGTCAATTAATCTAGGCCATGTCCCAGGAGCCTTTAAACTGGCCGTCATTAAGCCTCTTATCAAGAAACCAAACTTAGACCCCAATGAACTAGGAAACTATAGACCGATTTCAAATCTCCCTTTCCTGTCTAAAATACTAGAAAAAGTAGTGTCCACTCAGTTGTGCTCTTTCTTACAAAATAATGACATACACGAAAAATTCCAGTCAGGTTTTAGACCGCATCATAGTACTGAAACTGCACTCGTTAAAATTACAAACGACCTGCTCATAGCATCAGATAAAGGTAACATCTCACTCCTAGTCCTGCTCGACCTTAGTGCTGCGTTCGATACTGTAGACCATAAAATACTTCTAGATCGCTTACACAATTATACCGGTATTCAGGGACAGGCACTACAATGGTTCAGATCTTACTTATCAGACCGACATCAATTTGTCCATTTAAATGGGGAATCATCAAATCTAACGCAAGTAAATTATGGATTACCTCAGGGATCGGTTTTAGGACCCTTGCTATTCTCCATATACATGCTGCCCCTTGGAAACATTATTAGAAAACATGGAATTAGCTTCCACTGTTATGCAGATGATACTCAGCTATATATCTCATCAAGACCAGATGATTCCTTCCAACTATCCAAATTGGCAGAGTGCATCGACGATATAAAGCATTGGATGACTTGTAATTTCCTTCTTTTAAATTCTAATAAAACAGAAATATTACTTATCGGACCAAAGACACGTGAGCAGAATATTTCGGATTATGACCTGCAAATTGAAGGCTGCACTGTTACTCCAACAAATACAGTTAAAGACCTTGGCGTTATATTAGACAGCAACCTGTCATTTAAAAATCACATCTCAAATGTCACAAAAACAGCCTTCTTCCACCTTAGAAATGTTGCCAAACTGCGAAATATTTTATGTGTGGCTGATGCAGAGAAGCTCATTCATGCATTTGTGACCTCAAGACTTGATTACTGTAATGCACTGCTTAGTGGTTGTCCTGCATCATCAATAAACAAACTACAGTTAGTTCAGAACGCAGCTGCCAGAGTTCTAACCAGGTCCAGAAAATACGATCACATAACCCCAATGTTATCAACCCTTCACTGGTTACCCATTAAGTATCGTATTGACTTTAAAGTTCTTTTAATTACTTATAAAGCCTTAAACGGTTTAGCCCCTACCTACATAACAGAGCTTCTACCACACTACAACCCATCACGCTCTCTAAGATCTCAAAACTCCAGACTTTTGATAACACCTAGAATAACTAAATCCACCAAAGGGGGTAGAGCTTTCTCATACGTAGCACCTAAACTCTGGAATAGCCTCCCCGATACTATTCGAGGGTCAGACACACTCTCCCAATTTAAATCTAGATTAAAGACACATCTTTTCAGCCAAGCATTCACTAATACATAGCTAATGAACAGCAGCTACGCTAATTATTCTCTTTCTGTTTCTGCCCTCGCCTCGGGATGCCCATCCCGAGGTAGGGAGAGATTCCGCCAGGCCCAGATGAACGTCATATGCCCATCCACAACTAGAGATTACGCCAGCTACATCGGAAAATCCCGTGCCATCCTCCTGCGAGAGCCTGCGGACTGACTGACCATCCAGCTCCATCCAAGGCAATTCCATCACCACCCAAGAAAAAGGCGACCATCTGGCCGGCCCAGCTCAGACAATTCCATCCCCAACCGAGAGCAAAGACGGACTACCTGTCACATAAATGCTAAATTTACAATACTTGGTATTTAATGCTAAACTTACATCACACGACAGCAGTTTGAAGTTATGGCTGCACTCAGTGACTTTGATTGGAGGTAGCTGGGTGGGTGTTGTGGGGAGTGGGGGGGCTTGTTGGTTGTGGTTCGGGGCGTTTCATTTGTTGGGACTGTGTGGATCTGGTCTGGTTGGTCTTGTTTTGTGGTCGATGTCGGACAACAGAGGAATAAAGTTAATTATGCCATTACTACTTTTCCCTGGTTGTCCTCTGTTGTCTGTTGTTGATCGCGGAATGGGACCGGGTTGGACCTGCACGGTTTCGGCGGGTGGGGCTTCCTGGGTCGCGGCTCGTGGGCTCTCCCTGTTCTTCGTGGACGTTGCTCGGTGGCTTTGGTCGGGGTCACTGAGTGCAGCTATGACACGTCAGAGGAGATCTGGCCCTCCCGGCTGAGCCTGGTTTCTCCCGAGGTTTTTTTTTCTCCATTATTCAGCATTGGAGTTTGGGTTCCTCGCCACAGCAGAGCAGTGCAGTGTTGGCTTGCTCACCGGGAGACTGCATTTATTTATTTATTTATTCATTTATTTATTAGATATTATTTATTATAATGATCTTGCTTGGTCTATAAACACCATGCACTGTGCTGTGTTTTACCTTTCTGTGTTTTTCTTATTTGCTCCTGTAAAGCTGCTTTGGAACAATGCACATTGTGAAAAGCGCTATATAAATAAAATTGAATTGAATTGAATTGGTGAAGGGAGCGATCGAGCCCGTCCCACCGGCCGAGGTGTTCAGCGGGTTTTACAGCCCGTACTTCATTGTCTCCAAGAAAGGCGGAGGGTTGTGCCCTATCTTGGATCTGCGTGTTCTGAACAGGCACCTACACAAGCTGCCTTTCAGGATGGTCACGCAGAAGCGCATCCTGGCGTCCATCAGGCGTCAGGACTGGTTCATGGCAATCGACCTAGGACGCGTACTTCATGTCTCGATCCTCCCTCGACATCGGCCGTTCTGACGGTTCGCGTTCGAGGGACGGGCATATCAGTACAGGGTCCTCCCCTTCGGTCTGTCCCTGTCTCCACGAGTCTTTACGAAGGTCGTGGAAGTCGCCCTCCTTCCCCTTTGGGAAGGAGGTGTGCGGGTACTAACTATCTCGACGACTGGCTCAAGGTGGGCACACTCTCGAGATCTGTGGTGTACACACAGGGACCTGGTGCTCCGGCACCTAGATCGGTGGGGCTACAGGTCAACTGAGAAAAGAGAAGCTCTCCCCGCAGAGCATCCTCTTTCTCGGTATGGAACTCGACTCTGTCCTCACGAGCGGCCCCGCTCACCCCCAGGGGGGGGGCGCGAGGAGCGCGCCCGGTCAGTGTTGAACTGCCTGAGATCAGACAGTCAGCGGTCCCCCTGTAACAAGAGGCTCCTGGGATTCATGGCATCCTCGGCGGGGGTGGCCCCCCTCGGGTCGGTGCACATACGACCGCTCCAACACTGGCTGCAGAGTCAAGTCCTTGGAGAGCGTGGCACACCGGCAGCAGGCGTTGGTCACACGCTTTTCTGCCACACACCCTAACCCCCTGGTCTCCATGACCTTCTTGCGGACAGGGGTCCCCTTTGGGATTCCTCCCTGCAAGGTTGGGGTGCCGTGTGCAACGGGCAAGCAGTGTCGGGGCGAGTGGACGGGGCCCCGCCTGCGTTGGCATTCAACTGCCTAGAGTTGTTGGTTGTGCTACTTGCATTGAGGGACTACCTCTCGTGCAAGGAAGCACGTGCTGCTCCGGTCGGACAGCACAGCTGCTGTGGCGTTTTCTTTCACTCACAGCAGCTAACATGACTCGCCCGACGCCTCCTCCTCTGAGTCAGCAGGTGATCAGCTCCCTGCGAGCCACACACATCCCAGGGTCCTGAACCAGACAGCCGATGTGCTCTCTCGTCAGTTGACGCCTCGCGGAGAGTGGCGCTCCCTCCCCGCGCAGCCGGCTCAATTGGGGGCAGTTTGGCCAGGCACAGGTGGTCCTGTTGCCTCCCCGGACTCCTCCCATTGTCCGCTTTGGTACTCCCTGTCCGAGGTACCCTCGGCACGGATGCCCTTGCGCACAGCTGGCCGCGGGACAAGCGGAAGTACGCTTCCCCCCAGTGAGCCTCATTGCACAGGGCCTGTGCAAGGCCAGGGAAGAGGAGCATCAAGTGGTACTAGTTAGCCCCTTCGGCCTAACCAGGACTTGGTTCTCGGAGCTGAGGCTCTGACAACAACTCCCCCCCTGGCCGCTCCCCCTGGCGGACAGCTTCCCGGGGAAGGGGCACGTTACGGCATCCCAGGCAAAACCTGGTCTCCATGTTGGACGGGAGAGGAGATCCTGAGTGACCCACCCCCGGTCCGGTTGGGACGTCACTCAGGCTAGGGCTTCGGCCACTGGCGGCTATACGCCCATAGGTGGCGCCTCTTCTCGTCCTGGTGCTCTTCTCGGCGAGAAGACCCGCGGAGTTGCTCGGTCGGGTACGGCTGTCCCTCCTCAAGAGAGACGGGGGAGTAACCTCTTCCCCTCCACACTGGGATGTATGTAGCCGCTACGGCCGCTCATCATGACCCAAGTGCTGGGTAGCCTCTGGGACAGCACGACCTGGTCATTAGGTTCCTAAGGGGCGCGAGAGGGTGACCACCTTACCCCCTCCGTACCCTCTTGCGACCTAGGTGGCGGGCCTCAAGAGGCCCCGCCCCCTTCGAGCCTCTCGGGGTTGCCGCTCTTTCTCAGTCTTGATAAAGACGGCTTTCCGCATGGCGCTCACCTCCAAGAGGGTAGGGGATCTACAAGCACCTCCGTGTCCACAGATTGCCTAGAACTCGGGGCCGGGATTCTCACGTATCTTGAGACCCCGCCCCGGCTAGTGCCCAAGGTTCCCACACTCTCCCGAGAGACCAGGTGGTGAACTGCAGGCGCTCCCACCGGGGAGGAAGACCCAACCTATCCGTGTTGTGCCAGTACGTGCACGGCGCCTCTACTTGGACCGCACGCAGAGCCCTTAAGCTCTGAGCAGCTCTTTGTCTGTTTCGGGGGTCAGCAGAAGGGAGGGCTGTCTCCAAACAGAGGCTGGCGCACTGGATCGTGGATGCCCTCGTTAGGGCATACCGATCTCATTTCGCCCCTGCCCGTTGGGGGTGAGGCACACCCCTCGTGGGCACTGGCTCAGGGCGCCTCTCTGGCAGACATCTGCAGAGCTGCGGGTTGGGCTATGCCTAACAACTCCTGAGGTTCTAATACCTACGCGCGGAACCGGTGTCAGCCCGCATCCTGGCAAGGTGTGGGACCGGCAGCCGGTAGGGCGTACGCCTGCGGAAGCCCTTCCCCCTCCGGGGGGAGCAATGGCGATCCCCCTCACTTCTTTCCCCTCGGGTAAAGAACAGGCATTCCATCCATCACTAAGCACCCTTCCAGGGGACAGGCTGGGCAGAGCAGCCCTGCCCCCTTAGGCCGGGGAACAGTTGAGTTATCTCCACATAGCTCTAACCGGACCTAGTGCTCCAGACGTGGTAACCCCCCTCCGTGGGCTGTTCCGTCTGATGTATCCTCATGAATGGTTCCCACCTTGGCAACCCATGACCTCCCCAGGTGGACTCCCACCTTGCGGTTAACTCCTAGTCCGCACTTCTCTCCCATGAGTTCTCCCCTGATGGTGAGACCATGTGGTGTCTCCACTAATTCCTCCCTACGGTAGGTAGTGGCCTCTGCAGCGTTTTTCCCCCAGGGGGAATAATGCTTACCCAGTGGCCCGTACGGTGCCGGGCGGCTTCTCGCCATTTAGAGAATTAGGCCTCCGCCCGTGACGGCCGGCGTTAGGGGGCTTCCCAACTTTTTGTGGAAAGCTCTGGGTCCCCCTTCCTCTCCACTGGAAGGTCATAATTTCTGCGTAGCGTGTTCGTCTGACTCGCCCAGGCCAGTCAACGTCGCTCCGCAGAGATTGTGACGCGGCTCAGTGCTGTGGCGTTTTCCATAGGAACCCCATTCTGTCGGTTCGACACAACGTCGAGAGACCGACAGAAAGGGAACGTCTTGGTTACGGATGTAACCTCGGTTCCCTGATGGAGGGAACGAGACGTTGTGTCCCTCATGCCACAACACTGGCCGCCCACCCCAGCGGTCGGGGGAGGATGCTTTAGGCTCCTCAGACCAAAGGTGAATGAATGAGCACGCCGGCTTCCCTCTTATACCCGGACATCCGGGGAGGAGCCCGGCATGCAAATTTCATTCGCCAATTTTCATTGGCCTTTTCTAATACTCAGAAGATGATAGGTTCTCAAGACAAACCCCATTCTGTCGGTTCGACACAACTCTCGTTCCCTCCATCAGGGAATCCGAGGTTACCAAACTCGTCATTATCAACTCGTCAATTAATCTAGGCCATGTCCCAGGAGCCTTTAAACTGGCCGTCATTAAGCCTCTTATCAAGAAACCAAACTTAGACCCCAATGAACTAGGAAACTATAGACCGATTTCAAATCTCCCTTTCCTGTCTAAAATACTAGAAAAAGTAGTGTCCACTCAGTTGTGCTCTTTCTTACAAAATAATGACATACACGAAAAATTCCAGTCAGGTTTTAGACCGCATCATAGTACTGAAACTGCACTCGTTAAAATTACAAACGACCTGCTCATAGCATCAGATAAAGGTAACATCTCACTCCTAGTCCTGCTCGACCTTAGTGCTGCGTTCGATACTGTAGACCATAAAATACTTCTAGATCGCTTACACAATTATACCGGTATTCAGGGACAGGCACTACAATGGTTCAGATCTTACTTATCAGACCGACATCAATTTGTCCATTTAAATGGGGAATCATCAAATCTAACGCAAGTAAATTATGGATTACCTCAGGGGTCGGTTTTAGGACCCTTGCTATTCTCCATATACATGCTGCCCCTTGGAAACATTATTAGAAAACATGGAATTAGCTTCCACTGTTATGCAGATGATACTCAGCTATATATCTCATCAAGACCAGATGATTCCTTCCAACTATCCAAATTGGCAGAGTGCATCGACGATATAAAGCATTGGATGACTTGTAATTTCCTTCTTTTAAATTCTAATAAAACAGAAATATTACTTATCGGACCAAAGACACGTGAGCAGAATATTTCGGATTATGACCTGCAAATTGAAGGCTGCACTGTTACTCCAACAAATACAGTTAAAGACCTTGGCGTTATATTAGACAGCAACCTGTCATTTAAAAATCACATCTCAAATGTCACAAAAACAGCCTTCTTCCACCTTAGAAATGTTGCCAAACTGCGAAATATTTTATGTGTGGCTGATGCAGAGAAGCTCATTCATGCATTTGTGACCTCAAGACTTGATTACTGTAATGCACTGCTTAGTGGTTGTCCTGCATCATCAATAAACAAACTACAGTTAGTTCAGAACGCAGCTGCCAGAGTTCTAACCAGGTCCAGAAAATACGATCACATAACCCCAATGTTATCAACCCTTCACTGGTTACCCATTAAGTATCGTATTGACTTTAAAGTTCTTTTAATTACTTATAAAGCCTTAAAGGTTTAGCCCCTACCTACATAACAGAGCTTCTACCACACTACAACCCATCACGCTCTCTAAGATCTCAAAACTCCAGACTTTTGATAACACCTAGAATAACTAAATCCACCAAAGGGGGTAGAGCTTTCTATACGTAGCACCTAAACTCTGGAATAGCCTCCCCGATACTATTCGAGGGTCAGACACACTCTCCCAATTTAAATCTAGATTAAAGACACATCTTTTCAGCCAAGCATTCACTAACACATAGCTAATGAACAGCAGCTACGCTAATTATTCTTCTTTTCTGCCCTCGCCTCGGGATGCCCATCCCGAGGTAGGGAGAGATTCCGCCAGGCCCAGATGAACGTCATATGCCCATCCACAACTAGAGATTACGCCAGCTACATCGGAAAATCCCGTGCCACCCTGCGAGAGCCTGCGGACTGACTGACCATCCAGCTCCATCCAAGGCAATTCCATCACCACCCAAGAAAAAGGCGACCATCTGGCCGGCCCAGCTCAGACAATTCCATCCCCAGCCGAGAGCAAAGACGGACTACCTGTCACATAAATGCTAAATTTACAATACTTGGTATTTAATGCTAAACTTACATCACACGACAGCAGTTTGAAGTTATGGCTGCACTCAGTGACTTTGATTGGAGGTAGCTGGGTGGGTGTTGTGGGGAGTGGGGGGGCTTGTTGGTTGTGGTTCGGGGCGTTTCATTTGTTGGGACTGTGTGGATCTGGTCTGGTTGGTCTTGTTTTGTGGTCGATGTCGGACAACAGAGGAATAAAGTTAATTATGCCATTACTACTTTTCCCTGGTTGTTCCTCTGTTGTCTGTTGTGATCGCGGAATGAGACCGGGTTGGACCTGCACGGTTTCGGCGGGTGGGGCTTCCTGGGTCGCGGCTCGTGGGCTCTCCCTGTTCTTCGTGGACGTTGCTCGGTGGCTTTGGTCGGGGTCACTGAGTGCAGCCATGACACGTCAGAGGAGATCTGGCCCTCCCGGCTGAGCCTGGTTTCTCCCGAGGTTTTTTTTTCTCCATTATTCAGCATTGGAGTTTGGGTTCCTCGCCACAGCAGAGCAGTGCAGTGTTGGCTTGCTCACCGGGAGACTGCATTTATTTATTTATTTATTCATTTATTTATTAGATATTATTTATTATAATGATCTTGCTTGGTCTATAAACACCATGCACTGTGCTGTGTTTTACCTTTCTGTGTTTTTCTTATTTGCTCCTGTAAAGCTGCTTTGGAACAATGCACATTGTGAAAAGCGCTATATAAATAAAATTGAATTGAATTGAAGTTACATCCGTAACCAAGACGTTTCGGTTTCATCTTTATTCTCTTCCTTCTGCCTGTACAATATATGATCTTGGTTCATTGCAAAGCCGTTTTACAAGTCCAATTCGGTCATGGCCTTTTGAAGTTGCAAGTCTTACTACTTCACCTTGTAGGAGCGGTCGGAGCACTTTACTGGTCTTGTCGAAATGAGTCTTTTGAAAATGTCTTTTCTTTGAGAGTTGACCCTTGACAACAGTGTTGTTTTTTGATGCTGGCTCAAGAATGGGTTTGCTGATTGGCAGAGTTGTGCGTGTCTGCCTGGACGTCAGTCTTTCTGCTGGTGAGCTTAATGTCTGGTCACACGGAACATTTCTGAGGTTGAGCAAGTTTTGAAATCCCAAGCAGCAGCAAACTCTTTGAACAGTTGGCTTGAAAACTGAGTACCGTTGTCTGAGAAGACAGTGTGCGGGCTCCCATGAACAGAAAAGTGCCTTTTAAGTTTTGCGATTACCGTGCTGGAGGAAAGGTCACGAAGCAGATCAATTTCGAACCATCCAGAATACTAGTCAATGAGTACGAGGTAATGCTGAGCGTTCCACTCAAAGATGTCTGTGGCCACAGCTGACCAAGGGAGATCTGGGACGTCATGTGAGTGAAGGGGCTCTTTTTGTTGACGTGGCTTCATACTGTTACAGACAGCATGACTGTATTTCATTCTCAATGTCTTTGGAAAGAGAAGGCCAGAACACAATGCCTTGTGCCCTGCGTTTTGGTTGCCTCACGGCCTTGGTGATCTGTGAATGATGGTAATATACTCACTGCGAAGTGATTCGGGAACAATTGTTCTGTGTCCTTTCATGAGTACATCATCATCAACTGTGAGCTCATCCCTGAAAGGAAAATACTCACGAAGCTCTGTTGACAGCTTTAACTGACTAACGGGCCATCCTGATCTGATTATGCTGCAGAGGCGTTGAAGAACTGGGTCCTGTGCAGTGTGGGTTTGCAGCTCTTTCAGTCTGGAGGAGGAGATGTGCTGCACTGACATGATTTCAAAGTCAGCTGTGTCATCTTGGTGTTCATCTGGAGGGGCTCTAGGTGAGCGTGACAACATGTCAGCAAGGTACATATGTTTCCCTTTCTTGTATGCGATTGTGAAGTTGTATTTCTGCAACCTCAACACCATGCGCTGTAACCTCGCTGGAGCTGTGTGGATGGGTTTGTTAAGAATGGTTACCAGTGGCTGGTGGTCTGTTTCAATGTGTATTTGTTTACCATATATATAGTCATTGAATTTGGTGCACGCAAACACCACTGCCAAAAGCTCTTTTTCAATTTGTGCATAACGCACTTCCATTTGCGTCAGTGTGCATGATGCATACACAACTGTCCAACATAGCTCACCTCACTTAGGTTCACTTCACGTGCACGATCTAACACTTTTCTTAGATTTGCGTCGTGTTCTTGCTCACCATTCCCACCCACAATGATGTCATCTACTATGACTGCGCATGGGTAGCCAGCGAAGATCTGTTCCATAGCATGTTGATAAACCTCGCTAGCTGAGTTAACGATAAAGGGCATTCGTAGAAATCTGAATCTCCCAAATGACGTACTGAACGTAGTCAGCAGAGAAGACTTGTGGTCCAGTGACATCTGCCAAAATGACCTCTTTGCGTCCAAATCAGAGAAAATTGTGGAGTTTGGCATCTGCGCTGCTACTTCCTCCACTGTGTGCATGAGGCAAGTTATTTAAGTCCCTAGAATCAATGCACAGTCTTATTTCATCTGAATTTTTCTTGTGAGTGGCTACCATGGATGACACCCAATTGGTTGGTTCACACGCTCGACCTGATTTTGGCAAGTGGTTGATGTCCTCAGGGCAACATATTTTGTTGACCTAAGGACAACATTTTTATAAATAAAACCTAAACCCACACCAAACCCCAACCCTAACCATAACTTACCCCTAAAATCAGAGGGAAATGATAAGTGAAAAACAATGGTCTAGAAGCACCTAATCCTGGTTGGAAAATTAAACTTAAAATAAACTGTAAACTTATTTCTGAAATCTGATTGGTTGATTTAAATGTTGTCCCAGGGTCAACATGATGTTGAGAGCCGGTTCAGACACTGGAGTAAGGACACCCATAACGACCATCCTTTCCAACTCTGCTTTTACCTTGGGTTGCATTGCTGCAGGGATTCTGCGTGCCGGACGAATGACAGGTTGGGCCTCTTTGTCAAGTGTCATGCTGTATGTCACAGGAAGTTTTCCTATTTCATCTTTAAAAGGATCTGCATATTCCGCTTTTACTTGCTCAGCAAACATTGTGTTTTCTTTCAGACTGACCTGGTGCACTGCTTTGCTGAGGGAAATAAGGCCCATTCGAAGGCAGTCGGGAAGCCCAAGCAATGGCTGTATATCTTTCTGTACCATGTAGAAATGTAGATCGTAAATTTGATCATTTAGGTGGCAAGTGAACCCAATTGAACCTGCAGTTGGAATTTCTTCTCCTCCATAAGCAACAAGCTTCACATGGTTCGACGCCTGGAGATTTATGTCTTGATTTATCTGTGTACATGTCTGCAGGGACATAATGTTGCATGAAGCTCCCGTGTCAATCTTCAGCTCAGTTGGCTTTCCATTGATTTGAATGGTGCATGATGAGTGTTGTAGGTCAATTTTAACAACATTTTTTTGATTCAAAGCAACTCCATCAATGAAGAATGAGTCTTCACTGCTATTTGAAGCTTTGGTGACATCAATTTGATTGACGTTTTTTTTTAGGTTTTGGGTACGAACTTTTGCAGATTTGCAGCATTTCTGAAAGTGGTTCCATTTATTGCACTTGTGACACTGCTGGCCATATCAGAATCAGAATCAGAATCAGAAGAGCTTTATTGCCAAGTGTGCTTGCACACACAAGGAATTTTCTTTGGTGTTGGAAGCTTCTAGTACAGACATTCAACACAATGACAATACAATATAATACGATTTACAGTCTAAAAGATTCTAAATTGTGCATATATAAAATAAAGACTATTTTACAGAAAATGGGGGATAATAACATATAAGAGACATTGTACAGGGTAGTATATAGTAGAATAAACATATTGTATGTACACTTGTGCAAATGGATAATTTAGTAAGTAGAGGTAGTGTTATAGCATGTATACATAAGATGTAGATATAATAAGGCACTATAGTGCACACTATAGGAGTAGTGGAAGTGGAATATTGCTCTTAAGGAGCAGTTATCTGTTTAGGAGGGAGATTGCCTGGGGGAAGAAGCTGCTTCTGTGTCTGGAAGTCCTGGTGTTTGGTGCTCTAAAGCGCCGGCCAGAGGGCAGCAGATCAAAGAGTTTGTGTGCTGGGTGTGTGGAGTCAATGATGATTTTTCTTGCCCTGTTTTTCACTCTGGAATCGTACAGGTCCTGAAGTGTGGGCAGAGGAGCACCAATAATTTTCTCAGCACTACGAACTGTCCGTTGTAGTCTTCGTAGGTCTGATTTGGTGGCCGAGCCATACCAAACAGTAATTGAAGTGCACAGAACAGATTCGATGACCACTGAGTAGAACTGGGTCAGTAGCTCCTGTGGTAGGTTGAACTTCCTCAATTGACGGAGGAAGTATAACCTCTGCTGGGCCTTCTTTACAATGGAGTCTATGTGGGACTCCCACTTCAGGTCCTGAGAGATGGTGGAGCCCAGGAACCTGAATGACTCCACAGTATCCACAGTGCTGTCCAGGATGGTGAGGGGAGGAAGTGATGGAGGGTTCCTTCTGAAATCCACTATCATCTCCACTGTCTTGAATGCATTCAGCTCTAGGTTGTTTTGACTACACCAGGCAGCCAGCTGAGCAACCTCCTTTCTGTAGGCAGATTCATCACCGTCTTGAATAAGGCCAATGACTGTGGTGTCATCTGCAAACTTCAGGAGTTTGACAGAAGGGTCTGTAGAGGTGCATTCGTTTGTGTAGAGTGAATATAGCAGTGGAGAAAGAACACATCCTTGAGGAGCTCCGGTGCTGATGGTACATGTGCTGGATTTAAATTTTCCCAACCTCACTAGCTGCTGCCTGTTCGACAGGAAGTTAATAATCCACTGACAGGTAGAGGTTGGCACAGAGAGCTGGGTAAGCTTGGGCAGGAGGAGGTCTGGGATTATGGTGTTGAAGGCCGAGCTGAAGTCTACAAACAGGATCCTGACGTAAGTCCCTGGTCTGTCTAGGTGTTGTAGGATGTAATGCAGTCCCATGTTTACTGCATCGTCCACAGACCTGTTTGCTCGGTAAGCAAACTGGAGGGGATCAAGAAGTGGTCTGGTGATGTCCTTCAGGTGGGCCAGTACAAGTCTCTCAAATGACTTCATGACCACAGATGTTAAAGCAACAGGCCTGTAGTCATTAAGTCCAGATATTTTGGGTTTCTTCTGTACAGGGATGATGGTGGAGCGTTTGAAGCATGAAGGGACTTCACACTGCTCCAAAGATCTGTTAAAAATATTAGTGAAGATGGGCGACAGCTGCTCCGCACAGACTTTCAGGCAGGAGGGTGAGACATTGTCTGGGCCTGGTGCTTTTCTGATCTTTTGTTTGCGGAAAAGCTGGCAAACATCCTCTTCGCAGATCTTAAGTGCAGGTTGAATGTCAAGAGGAGGTGTTAATGGTATAGCAGAGATAGGGTCAGGGCGGGTGTGAAGGGTGAGACTCTGCATTTCAAAACGACAATAGAAGTCGTTCAGGTCGTCAGCCAGTCGTTGATTACCCATAGACTGAGGTGATGATGGCTTGTAGTTGGTAATGTCTTTCAGGCCTTTCCACACTGATGCAGGGTCGTTGGTGAAAACTGGTTCTTCAGCTTTTCAGAGTAGCTTCTCTTAGCTGCTCTTATCTCCTTTGTCAGTGTGTTTTTGGCCTGATTATACAAGACTTTGTCCCCACTTCTGTAAGCATCTTCTTTGGCCTGACGAAGCTGTCTCAGTTTCATTGTAAACCATGGTTTGTCATTGTTGTATGTTAAGCGAGTCCTGGTGGGAATACACATGTCCTCACAGAAGCTGATGTAGGATGTCACTGTGTCAGTTAACTCATCCAGATCAGTGGCTGCAGCTTCAAAGACACTCCAATCCGTGCAGTCGAAACAGGCTTGTAAGGCCCGCTCTGTTTCGCTGCTCCATCTCTTTGCTGTTCTTGCTACAGGCTTGGCAGATTTAAGCTTCTGTCTGTAGGTCGGAAGAAGATGAACCAGGCAATGATCAGAGAGACCCAGAGCTGCTCTGGGAACAGAGTGGTATGCATCCCGTATTGTGGTGTAACAGTGATCCAGAATGTTGCTGTCTCTGGTGGGGCATGTGATATGCTGCCTGTATTTTGGCAGCTCACGGGAGAGGTTTGCTCTGTTAAAGTCCCCAATAATAATAATAAGAGAATCCGGGTGTTGCTGCTCCGTGTCAGTGATGTAATCCGCCAGCTGTTGCAGCGCCGCGCTCGCACAAGCATGTGGAGGAATGTAAACATTCACGAGAATAAACGAGGAAAACTCGCGTGGCGAATAAAAAGGTTTGCAGTTGATAGAGAACGCTTCTAAGTACGAAAAGCACATCTTCTTCAGTGTTGTTATATCTCTGCACCAACCTTCGTTTATATAAAAACATAATCCACCACCACGTGTCTTCCCTGTTGACTCGGCAATGCGATCCGCTCTGAACAGCTGAAAACCCGGCAGATGTAACGCGCTGTCCGGTATGGTGTCATTGAGCCATGTTTCTGTGAAACACAGCGCAGCGGAGTTGGAAAAATCTTTGTTTGTCCTGGTGAGTAAGAGTATTTCGTCCGTTTTGTTGGTAAGGGAGCGGACATTCGCCAGGTGTATACTCGGCAGCGGGGTCCTAAATCCGCGTCGTCGGAGTCTGACGAGCGCACCCGCTCGCTTTCCCCGCTTGCGTCTTTTAGAGCGTTTGTACAGAGCTGCCGCTCCTCCGAGTAAAATGTCCAGTAAGACGTCTGAATTTTCAAAATTAGGGAAAAGATTGATAGAAGGGCATTGCTTAATGTTAAGCAATTCGTCCCTGGTAAAGGTGATAGAAGAAGAGTAGCTTAAAACAGGAAAAACAAACAAAAAAGACATAAGTACTAGAGCACTCTGTAGCGAGGAAGGCGGGACGAGAGCCGTGGGGCAGGAAGGCGGGGCCGGTGGCGTGAGTGATAATGAGTATCAGCTGTACGTGCACCGGTCCCGCATCCTCACGGGGAGCTGGGAGCATAAGAGGACGAGCGACGGGACTGCCACGAGAGAGGACCGGGCCCGGAATGTTAAGTTTGTTTATGTTGTGTGGCCGGCAGTCGACCGTGAGGTGGCTGCCGGCCTTTTATTTGCTGATTATTGTTTGTTTATTTTTATTAAAGTTTGTTAAAGTTCGCCGGTTCCCGCCTCCTTCCTTCCCTCTATTGAACCTTGTTACATTGGTGCCGAAACCCGGGAGGAAGGAGGGACATGCTGCGAGGAGCCCTCGCCGCCGAGCGGCCTCGCGGTGCTGAGGAGTTCGGGCAGCGCGGACGAGGGCGTCCGCCAGCGGCTGCCCGAGATCGTGGTGCTGGACGAAGAGGATTCGGTGGGGACGGAGAGCCCGCGGCCGTGCTCCTGGGACGAGGTGGGATGGCGGCCATGGAGGGAGCTCGGGAGTGCCGGCTGCCCTCAGCCAGAAGCCATCGCCGGCCGCCAGGAGGCGGAGGAGGATCGGGCCGTCCACCGAACGTCCAGCACCACAGCATAGCACCGCGAGGAAGAGCCTCTCGGCTGGCTGAGGACCGAGCGACGGCGTGTCGGGGAACCGGACCACTTTTTTTTTTTTTTTTTTTTGTCCTCTCTCCCCTCTCTCGTCCCGGTCGCTCGGGATGCTCCCGGCTCCGTTCTCTCGCCTCGTCCGTGCATGCCCCGGTCACTGGGGCCCTCATGGGAGAAGGCCCCCCGGGGGGGGAGTAAGCACAGGCTCGGTGCTGCCCCCCGGCCTGTGAGGGGTGATGGGGGTATGTAGCGAGGAAGGCGGGGCGAGAGCCGTGGGGCGAGTAAGGCGGGGCCGGCGGCGTAAGTGGCAACGAGTGTCAGCTGTGCGACCGCCGGTCCCCGCATGCCTCACGGGGGAGCTCGGGAGCATAAGAGGACGAGCGACCGGACCATCGAGAGAGAGGACCCGGGCCCGGAAACTGTTAAGTTTGTTTATGTTTGTGTGGCCGGCAGTCGACCGTGAGGTGGCTGCCGGTCTTTTATTCTTGGATTATTGTTTGTTTATTTTGTCATTAAAGTTTGTTAAATGTTCGCCGGTTCCCGCCTCCTTCCTTCCCTCTATTGAACGTTTGTTACACACTCCAAACCGAGGCAAGCCATCCGCGGCGCCATCTTGGATTTATGCTGGACATTTCTCTCGTTTTGCTTCATGGTTGCCTCCACAATTGCTGCAATTATGAATTTGTTGTGAGGCACCCTTGTCTGTCCTGTATCTGCCAGTACAAAACTGTTTTCTTCTCACAGTTTGTTGAACATTGTCCACGTTTGCCATGTTATGCTTTGGTCCCGCTAATGTCTTTGTATGCTCATCTGTTAGTTCATGTATTTGACATATTTAAATGGCTTTTCTATACGGAAGTGCCAATGTAAGTTCTTATGACGTAGCAGGATTTTCCTCATTCCATCATTTAATATACTGCACACAAATCGATCTCTTATCAGTTCCTCTTGTAATTCACCGAATCTGCAACTCTGTGCTTTGTTTCGTAGGTCACTCACATATGCCTCTATCGTTTCGCCTGGCTTTTGGTTTCTGGTATTGAATTTATGTCTCTCCATCGTTATATTTGTTTGTGGACTGCAAAGTTCGCGAAACTTGCGTTTTAAACATTCCGGGTCTCCGCGCGATTCGCCAGAGTAATTAGTTATGGAGCGATTTTAGTCTCATTAATTATTCACGCGTAAAACAAGATACACACATGCGTAAACAGTTTCACATGAACAAAACCTAATTTACGTGCACAAAGTATACATATACATTTACAAAAAGCAATTCACGTGCGTAAAACAAAACTATTTTCTCATAAAGTACGTTTCGCAAACATACGACTGTGCACAAATATTTCGAAAGTTTAAAATGTACACGTTTATCGTGTTATGTGAATGTGCAAATCGTCACTCACGTGTGAATCGCCTTGGATGTGTGTGTGTGTGTTTTTGAGACTCTCCTGGCAGCGCAACCCCTCCCACGTGGGTTGTCGTACTCTTTAGCCAATCAGATTCAACCTTACCATTCAACCAATCATAATCGTGGAGAGCACAGAACTCAAGGAGCTCTAATGTTAGCACTAAAGGCTCGTTTGTACAGTTTCGCTAATCTACTCTCTGAGCTGTGATGCTGTATTAAAACATAATACAGCCACGCAATAAATCTGTTTTTATTAATTTATTTTGTAGGAGAAAAGTGAAATAGTGAGTGAACATGACCACTTAAAAACTACACAACCAGCAGTCACTTCCACTGAACTGCTAAAATCCGTCTGGGTAACAAACTGTGCCTGATAGATGAGATATGTTCATGTTTGTATGTCCAAACAATGTATGTTTTAAATGAACAAGGACAATAAATAACTAGTTTTCGGAAACATTGTTTTGTATGGGCGCATAGATGTGTAGCTGCGCAAAAGGTGCGCATAGCCGTTTTCCTTGAGTCCTGTGCTCTCCGCGTTTATGATTGGTTGAATGGTAAGGTTGAATCTGATTGGCTAAAGAGTACGACAACCCACGTGGGAGGGGTTGCGCTGCCAGGACAGTATCAAAAAACACACACACACATCCAAGGCGATTCACACGTGAGTGACGATTTGCACATTCACATAACATGATAAACGTGTACATTTTAAACTTTCGAAATATTTGTTCAGTCCGACCACTATGAAACACATGGGAGAGAAATTTTACTGACTTTTCTGTTTCCTACTGCCAGAAGATCAGTCGCAGTGGGGCTCTGATGCCAAACACCCAGTGTTCCACATCCAGATCTTGTGAGTGATAAATACTTAAAGCTGTAATGTGATTGAGCTCCCAGAGGGGAAAATGTTCATGATGTCTACAAAGCTTTTTTAATGAGTTCCAATTATTTTAATAGTATCACTAATGGACTGCAGACCTCAGTAAATTCAGCAAGGCCCTAAAACACACTGTAAAAACTGGTTGTGTGCATTTTTTTTCTTTAAAGGTGCCCTACTTGATTTTTGTAACGGGATAATATACAGTAAACCTGTCTGCTGTCTTACAGATGTCACTGAAATAGACGTTCTTAGATATTTCTTGAGAGCTGACAGCCTTTAGCTTTCTTGAATGCAGAAAGGATCTCACTGTACAAGACGCTATTGTCTAGCCAATCAGAAAACCTTAAGGTGCTGCCAGTCATTTTGAGTGTTTGCTGATATTGTATGTCAAGTCATGTCACGTCTTTTGTATAGCATTTCCACAACACACAGTTTCAATTCAGCTCTCAAAAGTCAAACTGTATAGTGTTATAAATGTCTATAGAGTCTGTGTTGACCAGTTTCAGTTGAAAACCTCGTTGGAACACTTAATGTTTTTGTCAAGACAGAGGCAACTGTGCCAATGAAATGTGGAGAAAAAACATGGGGAAACTTTGACTAATTAATATTGACATATAATAGAAACAGGGACGAATTCAACCTCTCAACTCAACTCAACTTTATTTATTTAGCGCTTTTTACAATTTTCATTGTTACAAAGCAGCTGTACATAAGACATATTGACTATAAGCAAACCAATTAAAGTTGTACCTGCAAAAACAAGAAAAAGGTGAAAACAAAGAAGACAGACATACCCACATACAAAACACTCCACACACACAATATGTACACGTACTAACACACATACACAGAGACACACACACACGGACGCGCACACACACACACACCTACACAGACAAGTACGCGCACACACAAAGACACACACGCACACAGTGAGAGCACACATTTAAGATAAAGGAGAGAGAAGCACAGGTCAAATATAACAGACTATAAATTCCTATATGCAATATTAATTAAGTAAAACTTTAAAATTCAACCGTTGGGTTATTAAGCTAACTTGTCATTTAGTTTAGAAAACTGCCCCTTTATACTGTAATGTTAACTGTACTATTTAGTGACAAGAATAACATATTCTGACGTTCAGCTTCACCCATGTGTATAAATAAATCAGTTGTTTTATGACCTCATTCCCTGCAGATTAAAACAGGCTTCTTTGAATCTGTCACAAAATGAAAACACCCTGATCCAGTTCCCTGCATTTTAACAGGAAGTGAGAGAGGCATAGCCAGTCAGCTGTTTCAGAGGATACTTTTTTCTGTCTGGGTAAGGGTATCAGATGTACTCTGGTGATCTCAACTGCTGGGTTTAATAGTCTGTCTGTCCACTGCTTTGGCTGCGGCTCTGAATCTGTGACAAATGTAAACAAGCCTGCTGGGATGTTTTTTCCCCAACGCTCAGCATATTTGGTAGTCTGGAAAGACTGGAGAGGATCTTAACATGGCACAGCTGACCCATATACCTGTACTAGCTCCCTAAAGTGTGTCTAAGCTCGCTGTTCTTCAAGCTGAAAAAGCCTCGAAGGGGCCTCACTTTTTCACAGCTACTATTTGGTCAAATATTTTCCCCATGTGTTCAGTGTATACATGTGTACATACGGGCTGTGGGAAAATGTGAGGTCGCTGAGATAAAGAGAGGTGCATTTAAAATAAATAAATGTGTGTTCTGCTGTTTGTACAGACCTGTTTGGTTTGCCAGCTGTGGAATCTGATTGATTCTTTTCAGCTCAAACTACACATGAAGAACCAGGATGAACGAGTCATTGCCTGTCGCCTGAGCCTCTTAATCTGATTTCCTCTCAGCTGATCCACACTTGCACAATTGATTCTATTCAAGGAATATTTGTTGCTTTGATCTCTGTAATGCTCTCTGAAAATGTTTAAAGCTCAAACAGGATGAACAGTTTTAGAGCATTCTCTAATGGAATTTACAACAGTCTCCTGACAGATTTAGCAACTTTATGAACTGCAGTAATATATTAAGTAATAAAACAAAAATAAAATAAACACAATAAATGCAGTCTGTAAATTCATCATAAGTATTGTTGTAAAGTGCACAAAACGTTTTTAAAAATGTGAATAATTTTGAATGTTTCATGGAATTCTACAAATTAAGCATTTTTTCACCCTGATATGTAAAAAGCCTGTGAACACTGTAGGATTCTGCAAAATCGATATGCAATCTATAGATGTTTCAGTACCTGTGGTTATGTCATTGAACCAGGCTCAGATAGTTCTGCGGTTGCAAATTTCGACAAAAGTTTTCTGAAATCACTTACCAAGAACAGGCAGAGCAAAAAACACTGTAATTACTCCACTATTTTGAGTAATTATTATGGACACCTTGAAACCTGCTGAGATTCAATCTTGCCCACATTGTATAACCTTACATGCCTGTTTCTTAATAAATGTCAGGTTTCCCTTTTTTGTCTTTTTTTATAATGCCTGGGATTAAAGGTTGTGCTCTAGTCTTGCAGCGTTGGGGCTACTTTTAAAAAATAATCAAGATCATTGTCAACAAGAATGTGGCCTAAAAATGAAATTGTGTGAATTGAACCATCATGACTTCCCACGCAGGACTCTTGTTACGTTGCCAGATCAGTGACGGCGTCAGATGACACATCTGAAGCAGAGGTGCAGGGTGGACTGGAGGCAAAACAAACACAATCCCACACAATCCTGTGTCTGTGTGACCTGTTGGACTGAATACCTCAACCCTAACACAACACGACTGTATCTGTGCTTGCGTGACAAGGTGGCTATTGTGTGTATAGTGACACAATATCAGATTTAGCAGAGGAACCAGGTATGTTGTGAGAGAATATCTAAGAGGCGCTCTCAGAAATGTGTTTATTTCACAGACTGTAAAAGAAAGGTGAGACTGGGTGAGATTGTCACAAGAACTATACAGGATAATGTTCAGTGGTTCAAACATCCAATTACACAAATGCTTCTTTCCTCTATAAGTGGTTCATTATGTTAGTTTTAAGGTCAGCATTAAAATCAAATCCAGGAATTCTAATTATTTTGAATGCATTATTAAAAATTATTTTTAGTCGCTTTTTATGAATTATTTATAGTCATGATTTATCCCCTCCCCCTACAAATGAAATTTCTTCTCTGTATGATGTACAGTAGGTCTTGGCCTGGGGACAGGACCATATTAACTGTCCAATGGATAGGCTTCCTACTTTCAACAACCCAATCAATTCTGAGGGGTGAAATCAAGCCCCACCCTAAATTTGTTCTTCATTCCAGAAGCCAATTCACTCATTCGGAAACACCATTGGTTCCATGCTGACTAAACATTCACTCGCATGTTCATCTATGCTCCAAACTAATGTTCAACTGCATTCTTCAGCAGCTGTATCACCCTGTAACCCAAGGTTTGTTGTTCACTGAAGCTAAACAGGGTTGAGCCTGGTCAGTACCTGGTTGGGAGACCTCCTGGCTAAACTAGGTTGCTGCTGGAGAGGTGTTAGGTAGACAACCAGGGGGTGCTCACCCTGTGGTCTGTTTGGGTCCTTATGCCCCAGTATAGTGATGGGCCACTATTCCTTAAAAATTTAATTAATTTTATGAGCTTGTTTTCCGCAGATTCGGCATTGATGTGCAGAGAAAATCATCTGTTCTCTAAAAGTTAAACATAAAATCCCTGTAAACGACATAGACCTGACATAAAATGTCCGCATAATTTAACAGACTAAAATAGATATCCGTAGGCTCTATGCATACTGTACCTACTGACCTGTCAATAAAGCTCATTCTTCACCACAACCAGAAATGTGTTCATTTTAAACCAAATCAAAATGTATACTTGAATACACTTGCACTTTGCTTGGATGAAAGCATCTGCCAAATGCATTAATATGTACAATACAAATCTTTCCAGGTGTAACCTGCAAGCTGCCATGTTGTATGTGTGCCGTTGACTGGGAGTTACTAAGTTTTTTAAGATAACAGTGCAAGGTTATCTGGAGTTTATCTGCTGAATGTAAACTGCTGTTGACTTTCACCTGCATTCCTTTACTGTGTGATGCACAGAGTATGAGCTGCGGCTTGTGGCAGAGACAATGGCTGTCACACAGTACTGTGAAACCTGACCTGCACCCTCTCATTAGTAAGTAGTGTTTCACTGACACTTCCATGTGGAATGCCCACCCCAAACATTACATCATTAGTGGCAGTCTAAGACTATGGGTAACAGAGTTGTAGATGGAGGAGGTCTTTGTTTGTTCTCTGTTTGTTTGAATTGTTCAGCTGTGTGTGTGTGTGGACATGTTTTTATATCCCGGTGGGGACCTAAACCTGAATGCACACCAACACATGGGAACTCGTGTCACCGTGGGGACCAAAATTGAGGTCCCCATGAGCAAAAAAGCTTATTAATTGTACAGAACAATATATTTTTTTTAATCTAAAAATGCAAAAAGTTTTCTATGATCTTTAGGTTTAGAGGTAGGGGTAGGAGATAAAATATACAGTTTGTACAGTATAAAAAACATTACGCCTGTGGACTGGCCCCACGGAGATGTGTGTGTGTGTGTGTGTGTGTGTGTGCGTGCGTGCGTGTGTGTGTGTGTGCGTGTGCGTGTGTGTGTGACAAAATGCACCAAAGAAAAAGATTATTGACTGGTATATTGTTTTTTGTATTTAAACATTTTAAGCATGAAATCACTTGATAAGAAAAATATCTAATACATAACAGTCAGAGATCTTCAAAATCAAATATTTTCACAGTGACATTATAACTTTTTAACAACAACTTAATCAGTCACATAATAAGGATGAGTAAATATTTAGATAATAAATATTTTTAATTGAAACCCATTTAAATTCAATTAATTCATATTGATTTCTAAATTTTAGCAGAAGATATTTAAAAAACACTACAGAAATAATAATAAGAAAACGTAATAATATAAAAACAGGAAAATTATAAAATACTTATATTAAGATATAGAGTATTATTTGACATGGTACTTTAAAATAAACATTTAAGATGAACAAATTTAAATCTGTTAGTGGTGTAAGCAAAAATAACTTTGTAAGAATTAAAAATAAAATGTAAAAAATACTATATCAACTGCTGAGTCACAAAATCACTGGATCTTCTAGTGGCCAGATATGTATTGCTAGAATTCTTACCATGTCATTTGTGCTAAACATATTGGAAAATATTTTAGTTATTATTTTTTCATTGATTATAAGTCATTTTTAGAATATATTAGTTTTTTTAAAGGATTTATTTGTTAGCTCTATACTCTCACTAAAGTCACCTTCACATAACATGTCCTTTATACATTCCTTTTTTGCCCATGTGTATTAAAAGCCTTTCATGTAGGCAGCCACAAACATGGGGTGTTTGTCACTCCACCTCTGTGTTTTGGCTCAGCACTTTAATCCCTCAGGCTGTACTTTACTTTACGATTATTCCACAATCAGGGAATTCCACCACTCCACCCACAAATCCAAATTAAATCGAAACATATTGTAATCATCCTTGCTGACGGATGATACATCAGACTTATGACATTAAATGAGTGTCTTCCTGGAAAGATAAGGTAACCATGGTGCGTGTTTTCAAAACACAGTCACTGGAGTTTCGAATGAAACTGCAGTGCACTGGGAGCAGCCACACACATCGAGGTCTTACACCCAACCTTACTCAAAGAGTGTTTGTTTTCACAGGCTAGGCAGTAGAGAAACTCTAAGAAGTAAAAACAGGGAAAGTCTGAGTGTCATGGAGCTAAATTTGGCCCCAACCTAAACATATCTCTGTCGCAGTTTTGCACGATCTTGACTTGAAAAGCGTCATGGAAAATAAAAAAAATATTGTTTTTGTTGTTCTCTCATCCATGTGGTGCAGAGGACTAGTCTGCAGGGGCAGGACAGCACAAAGCTGTTTGGTTTGTCAGGCTAGTGACCTACTTTCCGCTACTCTGAGTAGGCCTAGTGGCACAGGTTGGCAGCGGCAATGGACACCTTATTCACACAGGTTTGCGTTTCACTTAAATTCCTATGTGTTTGGTCTTTTAAAGACCCAGGAGCGCAAATGGAAAGAACCCGTTTTTTATTTTACTTTGAAAGGCAATTCATATTTATTTAAATAAAATGTCCTTTGATTGTGGTAAGGGTGAACAAAATGTGCCGTCATTCGTGTTCTACACTAGAATATACTGTTTAAACTTATTGGATTTCGTGGAATTTCAGTCTTTATCCTCTGTTGAGGCCATCGGTTATAATGAACATGAAAATGTGTGCTTTGCAGGCATGAGAGGGTCATGGAGCAGTCTGTGACAGAATGCAAATACACGCGCACATGCTCGCACAGTCATAGGCTCTGAGTCGTGACTGCATGGCATTACAAAAACAATGACGCAAGGATGAGCTGAAGAGCAGATGAGCCACTTTGGTATTTCATGAGGGGTGTAAATCAGCTACATACGGGCCTCATTTATAAAACAGTGTAGAAACCGTCCACGTGTGATTCGTAGAAAGAACATATACACAGAGAACGTGCATACACCTCTCTTTCAGATGTAAAATCCATAAATCGCAAATGATCTTGAAATTCTGGGCAGCTGAACAGTTTTAGTCTAAATAATGTCTAATTAATATATTTGAAATATGAGCACCTGTCAATGTCCAAATCCTTTACAATCGGCAAGAATGCCTTATACTTCCAAAAACCTGCAGCACTCGGACAAGCAAAAGTGCGCACGTCTGCTCAGAACCTGACGTGGCGCTAAGCACTTTCCACGTTAAAGACCGTTTTTATAAATATGAATGTTGCCGTCGATTTTTGCGTACACATCTCTTCCTTTTGGCTCTTTCAATCACAGTTTTGCAAATGTTTCTATTGTTTCTCTGTTATTACGAAACTAACGTCAGACAACAAAAACCATGCTCCATCCATACTTGCTCAAGGCTGCCATTACGGTCCTACTGCCGGTGTGAATGAAACTAAATGACTCTGGTCCAGGAAAATGGTCTATAACTTAGTTCCTTTAACTACCCATAGCGAAAGCAGCTAATATGTGCTAGTTTGCTGGGTGCTTTTGATGCTTTGCATTTACTATGATGTTGTGGACCCCCAAGGGTCTATGATATTCAGGTTTATATGGTTTTTGCTGCAATTGTGATCCTTGTGTAAGTACAGTTTTGCCACTTGGTTTGAAGAATATACCTTAAATACTACTGTAGAGTGTATAATGGGATAAAATCCACAGATATCCTCCTGGGCCGGATTATCCAAGGGGCATTATGGGCACCGGCCCAGGGGCCCATGCGCGCTTGGGGTCCAAGAAGGGGGGAGAAAATGTAACATAACCATGTTTTCGCTATATTAATTCTGCAGTGTGCCTATCTGGCCCGCGCACACGCACGTGCGCACACAAAACAGTGTTTCTAACGTACGCAAGTCTGTCTCTTGATTTAGTAACTTTTACAAGCTCTTTAGCAGCTTTTGTTCAGGAGAAGCACAAAGGGAAATATCCAGCGACCTTCCGGTAAAGCTTTCATTCAGTGGGAAAACGTCGCCAGTGCTGTCCCGCGAGCGCAATGTCTCCTTTTCCCCGCGCAGGGATCTCAGTGAGCGGCAGGAAGAAGCAGCACATTCCACAGGTGACTCCTGAATGAAATGAGTACAAAACGGCGTTTCCAACAACCTGTCACTGTTATCGACTGTTTGAATGTATAAACATGAACACATTTCGTCTGTAAATATGCACATGGTTACCTAGACAGAGGCTGTGTGAAAGAATATAGCCAAAATCGCCGCTTTTTATGGTGATTTGTTAAATGTCGCGCTAAGTCACTAAACTGAAAATATGTAAATGAAAACGGCTTTATTGTTGTAAATATAATCCATAGGATAGAATACCCTCACGGTTGTCTTTAAAATCTCAAAAGGTAAGAGTTGTTTACATGTATTTGGTGGTGTTTCTTCGCCAATTAATGAATTTTGATATAATGTTGATCAGGTCTAACTGCCTTAGCCTACTTTACCGATTTTTAGCCTTCGTTATTAGAAAATCCAGAGTGCTTTGCAAAATGTTTACTTACACGGACTCGTGTAAGTATACCTATAATATTCGTTAATACAGTTTAACACACACGCTTACACAAGAACGTGAGTCGCGAGGTGCTTACACAAATAAAGTTTAACCAAAGGACAAATTACTCTTATAGTATAATCAATGACAAAGTCTGCCCTTTTATTCTTAGACAAATTAAAATGTTTATAAGAAAATATTACTTAAGAATATTCTTAAGAACGTCCTATAATTTATCTTTATTAATAAAGTTCTTATATTTTCTCTTAAGAACAGTTTTGTGAATCCGGCGTGTTTGTGTTGAATTATGGAAGAATCTGATAGAACTGAATTAATAGGTAGAGGTGAGGCAGTGTGTGCTTGCAAGTGCCAGTGAGTTACAGTATGCAGGGAAATGTCTTGATATTGTTGTGGTGTAAATCTTGTATGATGGAGGATGTGTACAGGCGTTGATATTGTCCTTCAGGTTGTGATCATAGTTTGTAACTTGGCAATGTAATCAATTCAATTCAATTCAATTTTATTTATATAGCGCTTTTCACAATGTGCATTGTTCCAAAGCAGCTTTACAGGAGCAAATAAGAAAAACACAGAAAGGTAAAACACAGCACAGTGCATGGTGTTTATAGACCAAGCAAGATCATTATAATAAATAATATCTAATAAATAAATGAATAAATGAATAAATAAATAAATGCAGTCTCCCGGTGAGCAAGCCAACACTGCACTGCTCTGCTGTGGCGAGGAACCCAAACTCCAATGCTGAATTAATGGAGAAAAAAAACCTCGGGAGAATCCAGGCTCAGCCGGGAGGGCCAGATCTCCTCTGACGTGTTATAGCTGCACTCAGTGACCCCGACCAAAGCCACCGAGCAACGTCCACGAAGAACAGGGAGAGCCCACGAGCCGCGACCCAGGAAGCCCCACCCGCCGAAACTGTGCAGGTCCAACCCGGTCCCATTCCATGATCAACAACGGAATCCTGTATAAGATAGAGGTGCTTCCTACACGTAGTACCCTGTAGGCTATTTCAAAACTTTATTTGTGTGCCCGTGCGTATGGGGGGGGGGTCTACAAGACACTTGTGCCCAGGGGCCCCTGAATTCTTAATCCGGGCCTGCCTCCTACACTTTTGATTTGGGCCAAGTTCAACCCGCATGAAGAGATATTTGTTTTCATTGCTGATACTAGTGAGACAGAAATTTATAAATCTTTCTGAACTCATACACTTCATAATTTAATTGAGAAGTAAAATTGCACACGTTAAACATAAGACTGGTTTTCGGAGAATATACATCTTTAAGATTTTCCTCTCCCGTTGCTTAAAATTTGAAAAATAACCATCTTCATAGTAAATCTGTTACTTTACATAATTTATTATACTGGCAAACAGGACAAAAAT
Source organism: Triplophysa rosa (assembly GCF_024868665.1). NCBI lineage: Eukaryota > Metazoa > Chordata > Actinopteri > Cypriniformes > Nemacheilidae > Triplophysa > Triplophysa rosa. Next base: position 20,969,522 of record NC_079895.1, read on the forward strand.
CCTGAAGAAATGCATGTTGTGCAGTGGTAATGAGGTTAGCCCACACACTGAATGCTCGCTTCCCCTATAACACCATAAAATATTAATCACAGTTACGCCTCAGCTTGGCCTTTTCTGTTGTCTTAGAATGTGGACATTTGGGTTTGAGTGAAGCAGGAACACGTCTTAACTGAATCTGCTCTGTACCATATCTTCTAAGCAACCACACTAACAAAAAAGACTTTTAACAAATGCTTTTGTTAAGGTCATTTTTAAAGATTTTGCCCAAGACGCGTCATATTGTATTCAGTGTAAAGGTAATCCGTCAGGCTCTAGAAGGGTGTGACTGAGTGTTAGCATAAGAACTCAGTTGCCTGTGTTTCTGCACTGCCTATACAGTTCAGTGAATCAATTATACATGACTTTTAAAGCTAAGTTTGTTCCTTGCTCTGTTCTATTCTAGTCTAGTAAATAAAGTCTAGTAAATAAACTTACTTAGGAAAGAACTGAAAGACGTACACTGGACCTTTCTTTGTTACACTTTGCATGGGTCTTCTTAACAGTAAATGTCTGTGTGAGAAGAAATAAACTGTGTGAACTAATTATGCCTGTTATAAAGTTTTGATACTGCTTGTGCAGTCATGTGACAAACAGTGGACCATATGAGTTCTTTTTCTTCTTCTCCAAAGATTCAGCCTATTTCTTTAATCAAAATTCCACACTGGAACAGTTAAAGTAATAGTTTTCCAAAAATAAAAAAAATCTGTCCTTATTTATTCACCCTCGTGTCATTCACAACCAATTTATTACTCTTTTTTTCTGTGGAGACAATATTTTGAAGAAGCCAGTAGGAGCCAGTGTTTGCAACATTCTTCAAAACATCTTTTATATTCTGCGCAAGCAAGAAAGTCTACAGGTTAGCAACAACATAAGGGTGAGTAAATGATGAAGGAATTTTTACTTTGGACAAACTATCCCTTTGCAGTATTTAAAAACAATCAAATAAATTATGAAGTGACATTGCTTTAAATATGACTTTGTGGAGACTTCTTTTTACACGAAACAAACTTTTACCTGAGACAAAAGATGCGGTACAGGCAGTCAAGATGCATACAATTGCTTCTTGGGGAAACAGTTGGGAGTTGTGGTGAAAGTGAAGCATGACAAATGGTATAATGAATGGGTCAGTCTCTCTTTTTAAGCAAATAATAAATCACATCTCTTTGCTGTAAATATTGTTCTATGTGCCGCTATTACCTATATGACATGCGTCATTTCATACATTTCTTAATCTCTGTGGTTAAGTGAAAATAGTCATTTTTCTGTGGAACAGCCTTTGAGAGATGGTTGGAATCCTCTGGTATCTGAGCCCTGTGCATGGCGACAAATAAACAAAAAGGTGCATTAAATTGAGTGGTTACTATGTCCTTTATTTGCAACATTGTAATACATACGGCTGTGTTGCTGCTACTAATGAATGCATAGTTTTAGTGAATAGCACATAGTACGTGAATTAGGAATTAGGATTAGCAAATCATAACTGAGAAAATAACTGGGTGCCACTCATGGTCATTTGTCAACAATATATCCTGCTTCTAAACGTTTTTCTGTTACTACTAGTAAAAATGTAACTGATGATTTTGGCAACTACTCAGAATACACTGAAAGATATCCGAGAGTTTATCTAATGTCCCCACCTTATGTGTCTTCCGACATTTAATGCACCATGTTCTGTTTGTATAAGTATTAGTTTTCTTGTCCTAGTCCTCTCAAAACAAAGTCTTCAGCCATAGTACCTAAAATACCTGAATCCTTCTGACAGAGCCTGACTTCTGTTTCCATATTCAGTCTTTATCAGCTTATGGCCTTGTTTGTTTCCGGCAGTGGGGCTCTCAGTCTAAACATCTGGAGGAACTAATCCATTCATTAGTTCCTTGTCAAAAAAACAAACATTTCATTGGTCTGTGCCAGCTGAAAAACAAATGCATTAAGAACAAATTAAGGTAAGGTTTAGGAAACAGTAACACACAAACGGTATTTACAGCACATCATGCACTTTTCTGACAGTTTCATACACTAGAAGATTTATTTTAGTTATTTATTCAGTTTATACAGCACAATAGTCTAAATAAAGCTTGGTCATCTTATCCTTTCAATCAGGTTCCCTGAAAGGGTGTGACTTTGTGTTAGCGTGAGAACTTAGTCGCCTGTGTCTTTCTGCACTGCCTAGATCCAGTTCAGTAAATCAATTATGAATGACCTTAAAGCAAATTGTGGTCCTCGTTCTGTTCTCTCAGACAGTTTGACCCATAGGGTGGACAGTGAGCTAACTGTCTATATGTGTCGGTTCAGGAAGGGTATATAAGTTACTGTAAATGTTGTGGCTTTTGTTGAAACTAGTAACTTGGTATTAGCTCCTTTATTGCTCCTGTATGACATATCGCTTTATTGCTCCCTGAACTCTCTGTAAGTCGCTTTGGATAAAAGCGTCATGCCAAATGACTAATGTAAATGTAAATGTACTGCTTACATCAATGAATTCTTTTGGTTTCACTTCACTATCCCAACAAAACATACATTTCTCCTGATTTTTTCCATCCCCGTGTCACTGGGGCAGAAGCAGATTGTATTGAAAAATAAAAGTGAGAACAAATCTATACATTGTTGTTCATTGTCATTCTAAGCAGATTGTCAATTGTAAACTTTGTCACACTTTCTATCGATGAATATAATGGTCTGGCTCTTCACCCCTTATCATGACCAATCAACACCCCACAAAGACAAAAGCTCACTGTGCATAAAGGGAACACAAAGGAGGATTTTGCTGTTTGTTCCTCCAACCTGACCAAATGGGTCACATGTAATTTGACTGTCCCAGGGAGGCTACATTGGTTTCAAAACCCAGACACAGTGCAGGTTCCACAAAGAGACCAATAGAGATAAAAAGGGTCTCTTAAGGCCCCTCTCGTTCATGCTACTCCTGAGGGACACATCTACAGTGTCAGCTATACAAACCTCACAAAAGGATTGACAAAGACCTGGATGCGACTTTTAAGGAGGCATTTTGGGTTAACGGAAGTACGGGAGTTTCTGTAACGGGAGTTTCATCATAAATATCTGCTGCAGGTAATTTTGGGACACATTTATAATGCATTGGGTTGGTGAAAGGGACAGATGTTATTATTTCTATCCTTCAATGAACATGTTGTGACCTATCTAAATTTTTTGTATTTTGAAAGACATTTTTCGCAAAAATGTTCTAGCATTTGATTGGATGTCAACATTAACAAAGGGTTGACTGCAACAGTTAGTCACACATGCTCAGACCACAGCATTTTGTACTACATGAGGTTGTACTATATTGTTATTTGGATTTTTTATTTTTGATTCTTAATTTTCTGAGATGCAAATCTTTTTTTTTTTCAATCTGGTTGACTAGCTCTTGTTTTCTATACCTAAACTTTATTTGGTGAAGACACTGTCTTCCCTATAAGGATTTAGTTCAAGCATAATTGGACAGGTAATTTAGGAGTAAACAGATCTAAATCTAGGTCAGACATTTCCTCTCCCTTTGGCTCTAGGGTATAAAAATACTGGGACTACATCTGGGAGCAGCAGTAAAACTGAACGGATTGGAGTGTGCAAAGATAAATAAATAATCCCCCTTAAGGGTTAATATTTGAAATTAAATATTGTGTTGTTGTAGGACTGACACAGAGAAACCAAGAAGGAAAGTATTAGTAACTTGAAAGAGGGTAGCAGGCAGAGTAAAAAATGTTCACAAGACAGTTAGTTCCTGATGAAAATTTCTTGGGTCCATTTAAAAGTCTGTAATTTGATCATAGAGAAACATTTTTAAATGTTGTCTAATGCACATCAATTTAAGAACAATGACGACTATGCCAGGGTCTGCAACTGTGGCACTGACAGCCTGAGAATTTTGAAATCTTCCTCCCTTTAAAATCTTTGTATGTTTTATATTTAAATTTTGTTTTGGCAGCTGGTTCACGAAAACACCCCTTTGACAAGTCCTTTCGGATTTTACTTTCTAAAGCTCTATAGATAATCAAATTTCAAGCATTTAAAGTCATTCTTGCTTTGTGATGTCTTGACTGTTCCTAGCATATTTTTAATTTATCAATGTGTGTTTATAATTTATAGTTGTGCTCCACACAATAATACGATTCAAGATTCTTTATTGTTATTGCACAGGGTACAACATAATTGACAGTCCCTCGTAAATGTTCATAAGAATGAACCAAATAAGGAATAAAAGATAAAGATAAAAAGTTGATAAATATTAACATAAATTGTCAGATCTGTTCAGTTGAGGTAGTAAAGCAGCTGAGATATTGCATTTAACATATTTCACATTTAAACAGTGAGATCTTGCAGATTACACAATTTGTATAATAAAAAATACTAAAATAAAAATGAAATTACAATAAAATGTAAATAAAATTTAAAAAATTAACCACATCCACATTACAATACCTTTATTATAAGGACTGTGAATCATCTGTGCCTATATTGCTTACAATTAAAAATCTAAAGTTTAAAATAATGGTTTAGATTGTGTGGCTTGAAGATTAGATTGAGACTTAAATATGATGTTAAAATCTAGTAAAGCCTTTCAGGTGCTAAATTGCAACTAGTCAACCACTGACTGCACAGAGCTCTTTGCACAATGGGAGGACATTCATGGATAGATGAGTCTTGACCGCAGCTGAAATGGAAAAGTGCCCAGTGCACCCGTATCACAATATGCATTGTAATGTGAAATGTGAGCCCAGAGAATGCTGAGCTCATTGCTATAGCATTGAAGGTGTGTACTGCTTTGCACAACCCCCTTGATGCAGTTGCTAAGCAACCCCTTAACGTCTTGTAGGTCCTGAGGTAATTGCTGAGGCAACCTTGTATCTTATTTACTGGCACCATCTCAAAAACATGGCAATATTAGAGCAGTATTCACACTGACAGCTGTGGGGAAAGTAGGAAAGTACTATAGTCCCTTAAAGAAATACAAATAATAAAGTATATCGCAACTCAAAATCGTGTGGGAAATATATTTAGAAGACAACTGACGTTGTGTAGTACAAAAAGCATCAAATAACGTTAGGTCGCTTTGTTTATTTTGAGATATAGCCTACAATCCAGTTAGCCTTTACGGTGTGACAGATGAATGTCATTTTAACAATTTATCGAGTAAAACACTAGCGAGAAATAATGAAGCAGTTTGGTACATCTGAGAGATAAAGCTGAAGCAAATAGGGAGTTAGTCCCTCTAGACGTTATTACGCTACATGGAGGCGCACTTCCGTCCCCGCATAATTCTGTTTAGGGGAGCAGGTGCAGGAAAGGGGGCTGAAGCATCACCACAGATAAAGCAATACATTTCATTTAATTGTAGCGTTGAATTTCTATACACGAACACTGGGTCGGAAGATGGTAGCAAAACAACGAATCCGTATGGCAAACGAGAAGCACAGCAAAAACATCACTCAGAGAGGAAACGTGGCGAAGACCCTGGTAAGATTGACATTTCTAGTCGAAATAAACGCATGGCAAAATAGGGCATGTATGCTTGGTCTTGGTTTTTGGGATTTGTCAGGTTATAATGAGACTCGTTACGAGGCAATATGAGTTTTATCGATGCTCTGTTTTATTAACACCTCATAGCGAGTGAGATTTAAAACTATAAATCCTTTGCTTCCATTTCCCCATATACGCTTTTAATTTAGACGTAATGTAACGCCACTATTGTTGTACATACTCACAGCCTATCTAACTATCCGCTTTATGATGCGATTTGACGTTAACACATATGCCGTTTCCATGGTCACCGCTGCAAAAAATAATGAGAGATGTAAATAGTCATTAATAGTCGGAATCGGTCAGGACATTCATGGACTATCACCTGCTCATGTGTATGACAGGCTTTTCTGCTTAACATCATGTGTTTGATAATATGGCAAGGGATGATGCATGAACCTGTGGTGGAGTTTGATCCAGAGAATTCGACCATCAAGAGGAATAAACTGTCATCAAAAGCAGGCCAAATGTTTCCACAGACATTGCAGACACATTTATATTATACTTGATATTAAATTATTTGACTTGTTTTGTTTCAGCGACCACAAGAGGAGAAATACCCTGTGGGACCATGGCTTTTGGCACTTTTTGTATTTGTTGTTTGTGGATCAGGTAATATTCTCTTTATTACAGATTAGATTGTAAATTAGCTTCCCTTGATTTATAATATCATGATAATTGTGGAAATAAAAAACTGATATTATTCTTTCCTCTATTCAGCTATCTTTCAGATCATACAAAGTATTCGAATGGGAATGTGAATTCCAGAATTCTTCACATACTGTACCCTGCCCTACATCTGAAAGAGATTTATGGGTGATCAGATACAAACTGTCAGAGGACTGGATGGTTACAACATTCCTTGTGGGTCCTACGAAGGATTGTATGCTAGAGTTTGATCTGGGGTACAATAATACATGACATTTTGTCACATGTTTACAGTGTCCCTGTATGAAGGGAACAAGTACTTTTCTACAGAACCATTGTTGTTATGTCCCCAAATCTTTTCACTTTCGCCAAATTCATTTCTGTTTACTGATCGCTTGTCATTATCCATTTCTCTATTTAACTGTGTTTGCGTGAACTTTTTCAAATAAACGTCAAACACATTTGGATAGTGCTTCATAAAAAGGTAGACTTTAAAAAGCAGAATGTTTGTGTAAACATTTTAAAATCATACAGAAACAATAGTATTATAAAATTATAGTACATAATAGATGTTCCAAAATGTACATTTAACAAATAGCACACTTACTGTATAGACAATCACACTGGAGCTGGCTGAAGATGACATTGACAGGATGACAAAACATTGTCTATTAGAACATTCTTATTTTAAATCTAACTCACTCTTTAGGTTTTTGCAAGTTTCATGATATAAATCACACCACAACGCAGTTTTAATAACCGTGAAGTTCAATCTCTTAAATTATCACAAAAAATATTTACATTTTTGCATTTAGCAGACAATTTTATCCAAAATAATGATTTTGATGTAGCATTACTACTAATAATACAAAGAAACAGTTGGAGCTTGACTGCAATCTAACGTGTGTACTAGACATAAATGTACGACAACAGCAAGAAATATATACTCACCAATATGGGCAGAAGCAGCTTCTGCCTTTACAGTAGAAATAAATGCTATTTACAATTATTTTTAACATATAGCCTGATCAGTCAAGATGTGGAACAAGTGAAAGCAAACCATCTCAAAGATTGTTCTCAACAATGTTCACAAACATGACTTTATTGAGAGATGTGAAGTGCAACTGGCAAGTGCTATTACAGTATTTTACAATTTATCTACTGGTTTGAGAACATGCACAGAACATAAGCATACAACTTGTACACAATGTCTAAATCTGTCAGCTATATGATAGTCAAGAGTAACTGTAGGTTAAAAGATTGATCCAAAACACTTCACTGTCAAAACTGAAATCACATGGGTGTAATACTTCAAATCATTTAAGGTGAACCAAGTAGTGTACAGTATGTGTTAGATGAGTAGTTTCCAATTGTCAGATAAATATCACAAGACAGGTCTTGTTTTAACAGCATTAAAAAGACATCATCTGGGCAAGCCAACAACTATGCCTCTATCTGTACAACCTATATAGTCTCTTTAACTGTTTCGCATGATATCGCTATTTTACAAAATACTTACACTCATCTTACAATAGTTTACATTAGCCTGTCCGCCTCAAAATTCAGCTCACTCCTCACCTATCATTCTTGCATGTATCACTGCACAGATAAGCAGTCTTGAATTTGCAAGAGAAAGAATGAGCATTCAGCTCACTTCTCACCTATCATTCTTGCATGTATCACTGCAAAGATAAGCAGCCTTGAATGTGCAAGAGAAAGAATCAGCATTTAAAGCAAAACAGCTCTTCCTTTTCTTCATTCAAAGAAGTAGCATAATTAAACCAATGCAACTATGCAAGTCATCTTTGCATCCACCTTCCCCATGCCAGATGGGGCACAGATTGGCAGAGTTTATCACATTCGTCACCGTCAAAGTGCTTGTTAATATAAGCTTACAGTCTAAAAAGACCGCAGTCAGCATTTACACTACAAACGTAAGTGAGACATGAAAAACAGCCTGAACTGAAAACCAACATTACTTTAGACACAGGCACAGTGGATTTTTAACGGTGTGTCCTCTTGGATTATTTTCTTCCACCTGACAATCGCAGTCCATGGATTTTGGCAACATCCAACATCAGTCAACAGCCAACTGGATTGTCAATAGTGTGTACGACAATTATCACGTTTTGAAAGGTGTGCAAATTTTGTCAGTCTACATGCGAGTGAGACATGTTTGTTCATAAGCTTCAGTCTGTTTTACTTATTTTTCGGGCCACTCGTTGTCTGTAACGGGAACATTCATCCTGTGCTATGCCGAGGGTCCAGAGTTTTGTGCTGCGTGCTGGGCTGATGGGGCAGGTGGCTGTGCTCCTTGAGTGGATGAAGGTGGTGAACCGCTTTGAACTTGTGCCTGGAACTGTGCAAGTTGCTCTGGACTAGCCAGGTTCTTGAGCAGGTTGTTTTCCTGTTCAAGCTGAGAATTTCTCTCAATTAGTTCTTTAATCTGTTCCTTTAACACTTCCACCTCCTCCCGAACAGCATACATCAAGTGACTCTTCACAAGATCCTGAGAACAGAAAATCAACAGTTATTTTCGAATGTCTTTTGGATTCTTATAGATGACATGCACTGCAAAATAATAGTAATAAAAACTTGTAATTCAAGTTAATTACATTTATAATGTTGTTGAAAAATGCATATTTACTTACATATTATTTACTACATTTACAGCTAATGCTTCATTTTACAGCATATAAAAGCTATGGCTACCTGCATCCTACTCTTTACTCGCAGTCCCCTCCTCCTCTCTTTATGCCATTGCTCAGCGTCACCCAACGCACAAAATGGCCGTCCCACACATTGTCAGACCAATCAGAGGCCGAGATATTTTTAACTAGGTGTAAAAGCTTTGGGGTTTGCCTAGCAACAGTAACAAGGCGCACACAGATCGCGTGAGTACGCGCAGGTAAAACCCCAGGCAAGTCCGCAAAATTTTAGCTCCCCAAAAAGGGTTTACCACGTCACCAAAACTAATTACACAACACAATTCGCAATTATTTACACGAACATAACCGAGCAACAATGTAGCAGCGCTGTTACAATGGAAGTAGCAACAAACCATTTGATTACATTATTCATTCCGCAGAGTCTAATGCAATTCTTCAATATGTTTACAGCCTGTAAGCAAATTATCTCGGTCAATGCTAAAATATGTGAAATTTAGAAGCATTGGGACTTACCATCGCTTGTTCAATTTTGTTGTCTATGGCCACAACACTGGCACCAGATGAGCTGTGGGGGGAAAAGAGAATCATTACTTCACTGCTTAGGCACAACACCAAAACGCAAAGACGGATATTTGAATACAAACAACAGGATTTGTCGTTTAAAGGCAAACCATCTACACAGTGGCACTAATGCTACAAGGAAATCTCTAGAGAAAAATTAAAAGCTACTGTATTCCATGACTTTAATAAACAAAGTATAATCAAAAGGATACCCAGTACAAATTCAGGATTCATACTGCATATGTTGGACGTAATTGAAATGGCAGGCAAACTGGTTTGAGCTTACTAGACGTTTATATATGACAGACGCCAAACGGCAAAACCCGTAAAACGATCCTTCAACAATACCAAAGACCCACATTCAACCAAAAGCATCGCTTGTTTTTCACATTGGTTACATTTTGGACAGAATATAGGCTGTTTGCACGACAGAAGCTGTAACGTTACCCTTGTTTTCTGCCACCGTGACATTTTATATTGCCAACATAACAATTCTGACATTTAACGTTACCTATTGTCGAGCTTGACGGACGAAGTCTCTGTACCCAACAACGATGACAGGAAAGATATTGAAAAATTTCTAAGCTGACAAACACCAAGATCCATCGCCACGGAATAGCATGGAGAATTCATGCTATTTCGCCCATATGAAATCGACAACAGACGCGAATGTGTCCTTCCTGCGGTGTTTTTGAATATTACATCCTTTGTACGCGTTTACAGGAATATTATGCGCTGATCGTGTGAGTCCCCAGCAGAAAGGCTCCCTTTATTAGAAGACTGTACGTCCAGTGCCGCAGCACAAAGAAACTCCAAGGTCAGCTCATCTCTGCGCTGGTGAATATCTGCAGCCTGTGATATTTGCATAATTTATTTCACGCAGCACGCTATTGGCCGAGAGTGGGGGTTGTTTGAATAATCTATGCAGTGACGCCTATATCTAATGCTCTTCCGACTCTGTCTCAGTAATATATTCAGCCACGAATTTCTTTATAAGTCAACCGGTTCAAGCGAGTTATAAGCGATGTTATTTTCCTCAAATGTCAACAAAACGAGCTAGCTTTTAACAGTCTAGTTTACAACATTTGTATACAATCCAGACACAAAAAACGATTGATTCAATATATTATGATACTGCATGGGCTTTTACATCATAAGTTAAAATGACAAATGACACAACATTTAATACCAAGTTCACAAAAATACTATCTATGCTGTTTTTAAAGTACAGGGGCAAAAACAAATGCCTGAGAATGCATGTTTTCGAGTACCATGTTTACATGTCGCCACATATCGGCAACAAAGGGAACAGCAGCGATTCCCTAAAGCAGAGTGGATTTCAGTTTCTAGTAGAGACGCATGGTCACCCCATCTGAGGAAATCAGCCATATGTAAAGGGCCAGATATCAAGACTTTTCATAATTATATTAACATTCTGCCCGTGTGTCTCTGGTTCATGAAACCCTGTATCCCTAAAAGCACCAGGAAACATCTCTAATGATTGATATGCATTTTACACTCTTGTGTGAGTTTTAAATAATGATACAACATGCTTGAGTGTGTACACAAGCTTGGTTTGCATGGCTCAGGGAGCCGCAAATGTAACTATAGCGTTTGAGAGAGATCTAAATCTAAGCACACCGATTCAGCTAAAACAGAAAATCCTAACCTTTAACAAAAAGCATGATGTTTATCCTCATCGTGTATCATGGCTACAATGTCTGGACTGTTTTCACAGGCATAATACAACTGTCCAGGTGTGCCAATAATCCCACCAGAATAGCAAGATAAAATGAAATTATATAATAACGAGAAACTACATTACATGACGGCTAAAACACTGTTCAATCTGCTCTAAACAATTTTGGTAAAAGTGATGGAGGTTTTAATAATGCTGGTGCAACAACCTGTGCGCAAATTGGTATACAAATACACAAGACAGGTAATTTCCTGCAGGCCAATGCCCAATTGATATCATGAGTTTTTCTGAACCACTGCACAACTCAGACCCAGAAGCAACATAAATGTATAAGTGGAGGTCAAGATGACTGTTCAAATCAAGTCTTTGCTTGTGTCCAGTAAATATAGATCACTTAAACCAATTAAGTGTAGCAGCACACCTAATAAAGGCCAAAATAACGTTCTAAGCAGCTCAGAGCGCTGTTCCAGGCTCTTTGACTAGAAGTGGATTTAAGCAATTACAGAGTCCAAATATACCTGTGCTGTTTGTTACCTGACCTCACACTACAACCATTCAGAACTCTTAACTAAATGCAACCTACTTATTTCATTGACTTCCTACTGTGCTTCTCACAGTGTACCATCTTACACTTAATGTCACCACCACAAAAGAGCTACTGCCAATGCCATGGCAGACAATTAAACTCCAGCCAATTACCTGAAGCTATAATATGGCATAATAATATGAGCACCTGTGTTATGACCTGGATTACGCTCACTGTACAGAATGTACTTGCATAATGAGCATACAAAACAAGTTCTCATTTAATGCATAGACCTTTCCAGAAATCTGTGTAAACATTTAGTAAAAACTAGTTTTTCTCTTTAATTTCTCCATACATTATGAATATACTGGGCAAAACACTAATAGATTTCTTAACAAAATTGCAGTTAACAACATGATATATCAAAATATTTAACAATACAAAAAAAATATGTACTGAAGGGCTGTGGTAATATTTATACGATGTGACGTCAGTTTATGGTTTAGCTGCCAACATGTGACCTGCGTAACATATATAATAGGTCAATGTTTCATTTTTTAAATGTGTTTTTACTGCTTTAGTAACAGTTAACTTTCTTCATTTCTTTGTTAATTTTAGTTTTATATGAAAATGTTAATTGCAAGTTCTTTATCAAAGTATTATTATGTGACATAACTATTCAGTTTTTATTATTTACCTACAGAAGGTTCAGTTAAAGCCTTAAATGTTGCCAATTCTTTAACAAACAAAACATTACTTCTTCATTTTGAAAACGTTGTTATACTATGAAATTGTGAACCCTGTATCAGGTAGGCCTATTCAAATTCATACACCCCTAAAAATTACAAGATTAATCTCACAAATATGATGCTCAGAACAACAAAGACCTCATGAGACTCTAAAAAACAGAGCCACCAATAATATTTATTTATAATGTGAAACATATTTGAAAAGCGTTTAAACTTTTTAAGGTTAAACACCTTCCAAACGACATTGTAATGGCATCTATTTAGACATTTCTTAAAGAGTAAAGAGCAGTCACCCACTAACAAAAGCAAAGTCTCTTTACAGCTATACAGCAGACTTTACCTTTTCAAATGCTGTTCTAGCTCCCAGAACAATAGTTTCATGGCCATTTCGTCTCGGCCTTGCACTCGGAGGACTGTTTCTCTCATTGATGTGCCAATCAGCAGTCCTCCAAAAAATAACTTATTCCTCTATTCCCCTCAAGGCTCAAACAGACACATGTGCACGTGCACAAAGAGGCACTTCCACTATTTCCCCCTCTTTATCTTCTTCAGCAGCAGTCGAGACAAAAACATCAAATGGCTGGCTGGGAGTTTGCTGGTCCTATCTCCACTGTACTGCCTTTGTGCATCTTACAGGAAGGTTGTGAGTGACTGAGTGAAAACAAGTTGTGATGTCACGTCACTGAATAGGTCACGTGACTGTTACATAAACCAGCAACAGAGATTAAAATATTCCCAGTGATCCCTTCTCTCACACATCCGTGCTCAAAGAGGTTGTTGTCCACTCAACCCTCACCAGCTATACCAAAACCATCCCGGTGCCAATATTGTTTTATTATTTTCCCGGCAAGCGTGCTTTTCATCCGTGTGGAGAGAAGAGACAGGCTCTCGCACTTGAGCCAGGACTTATCTTGTCACTTCTCATCAGTATTGCAGCCTGATGCAGGTTTATGGCATCCGCGGCCGGTGAAGCGCGCACACACGTCTCTCCAGGCTTAAACTGCTTGTGGTGAAAAAAAAATAGGGAGTCCGACAATGGGAGGGATTTTACCTGTTCAAATAACACTCATTGAGGGCTTTGAATCGCAATGAGGCTTCTGTGCTTACGTGTCTTTCCGAGTACAAACAGCTCAGCATCCACAGCTTTTGAATGTCAACCTGACAGCTGCACTGCCGATTGTAGCTTTCCAGTCTTCAAGCAAAGGCTATCTTATGGTCCGGTAGAGTAGTTTCAGGTTCCGCATCATATGAAAATAGGACTGTTATGTCATTACGTAATCGTCAGATTGTAATTCAGATAACCATGATGCATTTTAAATTACAATTAAAATGCAAAAATGTATTTATAAATATATAAACGCCACAAAATATTTATAAATGTATTGCTGGTACATTAGTGCTTCAAAAAAATCGGACCATCTTAGGTTGTGTCTAAATGCTTTTGGCTTTAGGTCCACATTTCGGCTTGCGTTATGCATAATCACACATAATGAATGCAAAGCAAACATCTAGATTCACGTTTTTCACATTTTCTTTACTGGTTAACTAGATATTACAACAGTTTGAAATGAGGAGAACACTACAAATCCTCTACAAATTGTTTCCTGTTAAATTGTATGTGCTTTAAGCTTGCACCGAAATGACATGAACGTGTGAGATCATTCAATTGTAGTGGAAAGGTTTTATGACAATTAACCAGCAGCCAAGATTTAAATCTTGACAGCTCTGCCTGAAAACTGGGCAGCCTCAATATTTACATGCAAAATAGGCTAACATGATTTGAATAGCTTCCACAGAAAGACCAGCGGAAGTGGAGATGTTTAAACAGCTGTGTAGGAGCTTCTGCTACAGATGGGGACTGCTGCTTACAGCAGCACTACAGTCACACCTTTCAGGGACTCACGAGTAATCAGTGCCATACAATTTATAGAAAGGTTACAAGTTTAAAATAGGGTTTTTAAAATATGCAATGCCTCAGTAACCTATAATTTTCTGGTGTCATAGTCAGAGTGTTGAAGTTATATAGTGTTCTACCAGACCCCGGTAGTAATTTTTCTAAAATAAATGTCATGTAATAGTCCATCCTACATACAGTACATACACACCACAACACCTATTATGATTCAGATTCATATCAAAACTTCAGTCAGTCAAGATATTTCACATTAGATTCAGTAAACATATTGAGCACAGAAGCACTGTCATGTAGAAACGGTACGCCCAGTTCTAAAAATATTTGTACATTACATCGCTGCATGCTCGATTCTATGCACCTGTTAGTAGTGGGTGTAGCTAAATGGTCAAAAATATGTGGACACCCCAAATTACCATGTTGTATTACCTAACAAGTCTGTTATAAATAGAAATGAAATATGTAATACCATAAAAACTGTATAAAAGGACTCCCAGAGGTTGGTTTGAAAAGAACATGTAACAAACCTATGGTATAGTGGGCAGATCAATGAGATCACAGTGTGGTATTTTGACATTGATCATTGATTGGGCCACATTGCCAAATGGGCTGACAGCACAGGTTGCACAACACAGCTCCATCCTGTATTCTCCAGCTCCAACATTACAGCACACTCAGAATTGACTGGTCAACCTCAGCAAGTTTCACTCCATTAGCAAGAAAATAAGCATGCGAGAATAGCCTCAGTTTGACTTAATACGGTCAATAGTGCTTTTCTATGATGGCGATACCAGGGAATGCATATGCATGTGAAATTTCTGTGATTCAACTAGTATATTTTTAGCAGTGACTACAGCATGTAAAACCTGCATTTAAAAAATTAATCTACAACTGCTGTTTGTCTAGTACCACAGGTTTGTGTACTGGGCAGTTTTAATTTTTGTGGCAAAGCGTGAGGTCACAGACCTGCTCACACATTCACAGTTATGTAACTGTGCTAGAAGTGTGCATACAAGGGAAACAGGTATAAGTAATGTGAAGTGAAACCTGGAATTAGAAGGATTAGCCCAAAAGCAAAACAGCCAGGGCAAAGACATGAAGCCATTGAAGAAGATTTTACTACAGACAACATGAAGGCCCAGGGCTAGAACAGTAGAAGCCTTCTTGTCTTGCCGTTGTTATACGCACCAAATCTGTACAGGTTCGCCCTTTCCCTTTGTCTGGAAGCACTGTAGTCTTTATATAAAGTGACAGACAAGGCATAGTTGAGACATCAGACTCTGGGAATTCACGCAACCGTTTTATTTTGTATTGTTTGAAACTTATAGTCCCTTTACACGCAATATTTTATAGTATTAATGGATCACCAGCTGTTTAAGTGCACTTTTCTCAAGTGAACACTTCAAAAGCAGTACAGAGAAGACAAACAGCCATTGAGATGATGCAGTTAAGCTCCAGTTCGTAGGGGCTGATTGAGACAATAGCTGGGATATAGGCGATTTGAGGGGGGTCTGAAAGGGTACATAGTACACGATGTTCTTGATCCAGTCGGTCAGTCAAGCACAAGCATTACTTCCGCACGACCTCCTAATGAGTTGTGGGGTCTTTTCTGTACATTCGGAGACACGGTCATGACAAGGCAATATAATGTAGGTCTTTCACAATAAACGAAAATTAATTTATCATGATCAAAATGACTAAAGAAAACATTTAATCTGACTTTTAAACTAAAGAAATTTGTGAAACTAAAATGTTTAAGGAAAAAATGCACAAAAATGCCCCAAAATCTATCTCGCAGCAATCCAAGGCTGTAAATCCTAAGTAAACTCACACTTACAAAAAACAGGTACACTCCAGTTTATAAATTCTTCATCTAGCCAAACAGCTGACCAAAAGCAGCCCTAAAATGGAGAGTTAAAGGTGCTGTGTGTAATTTTAGTGGCATCTAGTGGTGAGGTTGCAAACTATAACAAACCGCTCACTCCACCCCTCCCTTTCAAAGCATTACGGAGGCCGAGAGAGGATTAAGATGTCATCACGTTTTCGCTTCTTTCCCTAAAGGGCTAATGGCTAATGCATTTACGAAACGCCTTCTATAGAGCAGTTCGTTTGTTTGGGGCTACTGCAGAAATAACATGGCGACATGTCAACAACATTCCTTGCAAGGGGACCCGTGCTGTATGTAGATAGAAATATCTCATTCAAAGGTAAGAAAAACATAACGCTTCATTATGTAACACCTTTGAACACATAGTTGTGTATATTATATTGCATTTCTGTCAACAGATCCTCCAAAAAAACGACATACTGGTCCTATAAGGCTTGCATCAATGTGTTATTATGTCCTTTTAAACATTTATACAAATTAGTCATCTCACAGCATGAAAAGAATATGGTAATGCTTTAAGGCAAATGCATGATTTGATTGACTCAAATATAAGCATTGGGATTATGAGAGGAGGTTGATGATGTTACATATTAATGCAGAAGTGTAAAGGAAGGGAAATATCTGCATAGCCCCCCTAATCCGGAAAATGCACTTTAACATATTATTATAACATAAATTTGAGTCGCCAGTGTCTGTGCAGAACCACCCTGTAATTATACAAATCCATCCATTCTGTTTTTCGTAATCTCATATAAACCTCAACAGCCACACTGAACAGGCTGTTGGCGATCTCTTAGAAAAGTGATGTCACTCTGATAATGCCCGGCCCATGACTGCTCACAGACTCCGCCTTATGAGCATAGATTCCACCTTCCGCCAGAGACATGCTGTCTGCCATTTTCACACAAGAGCAGTTGTAGTCAGTGACAAGAATGTCTCTGAAACAACTAAGGTGTGCAGTTGTCGGATGTAAATATGAACGTAGAAGTCTTCATTTACTCCCGCCATTTGAGCCTCTGAAGACACTGTGGATTAGTTTTATTTCTCAACGGAATGTGCAGAAGACATCAGGTGAAGTCACTTTACACCGGGATGCTTCACCAACGAATGTTAGTAAAATGCTGGATTCATAATGGGTCATGTTTTCGGTTTTTATAGATATGATGCGTTTGTCCCGTGTATTGTCACGTATAAAAACAATGTGCACGTTGTAAAGACATAACGTGTTTCACTCATAGAGAGCATGTTTTCGGTTTTTATAGATATGATGCGTTTTTCTATGGCAAGCCGATGGTGTCACAATTACTCTATAGATTAAACTTGTTTATATCCGAACGCGACGCCGTATTTTGCGGTGCAAATACAGTTTAAAACGCCGTCAAATAAGGCGTCACGATTCCAAAAGCCGTAAAAAAACGTGCGAAAAGCCGTATAAAGCGCAGTATTTCACGGCATTTTAAGGATCCCCGAAAAGCGCCGCCTTTTGCGTCATTGTCTTGCCATTTTGGTTGCACAGAACGCGCGTTATTTACTGCGTTGTATAATGAGCCCCTCCCGCAAGTGTTCTCACCCAATCACTTATGAACTGAGCCAGAGCAGACCAATTTACCACTGGTCATGTAATGCCTTTGAATTTACAGGATATTATGTGCGCAGTGTTACAATTACTGTACTTCTGACAACATTAAACATATCATAGCTTGCTTTCTAAATGAAGGACTTTTTCTTTTTGAAAATGTAAAGTTACACAACGTGGTCAGCAATTATAGCAAAAATATTCCAATCCCATTGTATGTATCCATGCTTAATACATATAGTGCCCAGTTAATTGCTTAAGTGAAAAGCAAAAAAAGTAATTGGTCGAAATATTTTATTAGCTAATTTCCAACACCAAAAATTATTCCTAGTATAAGGATTAAGGTCAGCCAGAGTAAAAAGTAAAAATGTTTTTACAACCAGTGTAAACGGCATTCCCTTTAAGAGGTGCGTATGCGGTTGTCATTGTCTCTTTCTCTCAACAGGTATTGGTCTGGGCTGGCTTTTGTGAAACTAATAATTTGGTATTAACACCTATTGTATTATTGCTCCTGTATGACACATCGCTTTATTGCTCCCTGAAGTCTCTGTAAGTCACTTTGTATAAAAGCGTTTGGTAAATAACAATGTTTATGTGTATTGCTAGTTGTCACTGTTAGTCTAGTGGTTAGATCGGATGGCTCGCAATCAAAAATTTCTTCATTTGCCGGTTTGAGTCACATTCTGACCACTGGAAGATTTTTATATCATTGGTCTTATCATGTATATCTGTATCGCAGAGTATTTTTTGATTTATGTTTAAGCATTTAATGCGTGGTCAATATTAATGCGTGGTCAATATATAAAGAAAGTCAGGAATAAGAGCTCTTTTTCACAACAAACTTACAGTATATCCTAAGTTTCTTAATCGCTCCCGACACCGCCTCGCCAACAGCCTTTAAATAATCACCTTAACGCACATCACCTGCCCACTTGAATTTCATTAGCACTAGAGATGCACCGATTGCAATTTTCTTTGCCGATTCCGATTTTATTACAAGTGAAACCTGCTGATTCCGATTTTCTATCCACAAACTATAATTGACAGTATACTGTATATAAAACCATATTTTACATACAACTTTTCTTCAATACACATTTTTTTAATTTTCCTTGAATAAATGATTGAACATTACAATTTCCCCAAATTTCCCTAAATGCAGTTCCCTTTCTGTCGGTCTCTCGATGTTGTGTCGAACTGACAGATGGGGTTCGTCCCTGAGAACCAATCGTTTCCGACTACTTAGAAAAGGCCAATGAAAATTGGCAAATGAAATTTGCATGCCGGACTCCGCCCCGGAAATCCGGGTATAAAAGGGAGACGGCGTGCATCATTCAATCACCTTTTGTTCTTCGGAGCCTTCGGTTATGAAGATCTTCTCTTGCTACTTAGCAAAAAACTTCAATTGCCAGTTCTACGACGTGGTGCAGCGGACCCCCTTCGAGCCCCTAGGGGATGCCTCTCTTCCTCATCTCACGATGAAGACGGTTCTCCTTATGGCACTCGCCTCCATCAAGAGGGTAGGGGATTCTACAGGCATTCTCCGTGTCCCCTGACTGCCTAGAATTCGGACCCAGGGATTCTCACGTTATCCTGAGACCTCGGCCCGGCTACGTGCCCAAGGTTCCCACCGCTCCCTTTCGGGACCAGGTGGTGAACTTACAGGTGCTCCCCACTGGGGAGGAAGACCCAACCCCGTCCGTGTTGTGTCCAGTACACGCGCTGTGCCTTTACTTAGACCGCACACAGAGCTTCAGGAGCTCGGATCAGCTCTTTGTCTGTTTCGGAGGTCAGCAGCAGGGGAGAGCTGTCTCCAAGCATCACTAAGCAAGCACCTTCTGGGGCGGGCTGGGCAGAGCAGCCCTGCCCCTTAGGCCGGGTTCCCGGAGTTATTCGCATCATAGCTCTAACCGGACCTAGTGCTACCAGACGTTGCAACCCCCAGTAGGGTGGTTCCGTCTGATGTATCCTCATGCTGGTTCCCACCTTGGTAACCCATGATCTCCCCAGGTGGACCTCCACCTCACGGTTTTCTCTTCAGCCGCACTTTCTTCCCATGAATTCTCCCCCATCGGTGAGACCATGTTGGTATCTCCACTAGTCTCCTCCCTGTGGTAGGAAGTGGTCTCTGTAGCGCATCCCTCACTTGAGGAAGTAGCGCTTACCCAGTGGCCTTACGGTTCCGTGCGGCTTCTCGCTGTTAGAGAAACAAGGCCGCCGCCTGTGAGGACGAAGGTAGGGGCCCTTCCACCTTTCAAGAAAGCTCTGGGACCCCCTACCTACCCACTGGTAGGTTACAATTTCGCGATAGCGCTCACGGCTGACTCGCCCAGGCCAGTCACCGTCGCTTCGTTGAGATTGTGACAGGGCACAGTGTTATGGCGTTTTCCATTGGAACCCCATCGGTTGGTTTGACACAACGTCGAGAGACCGACAGAAAGGGAACGTCTTGGTTACGGATGTAACCTTGGTTCCCTGATGGAGGGAACGAGACGTTGTGTCCTCCTTGCCACAACACGTGCTGTCCTCTGCAGCAGTCGTGAGAGGTCTCAGGTTCCTCAGAACAAAGGTGAATGAATGATGCACGCCGTCTCCCTTTTATACCCGGATTTCCGGGGAGGAGTCCGGCATGCAAATTTCATTTGCCAATTTTCATTGGCCTTTTCTAAGTAGTCGGAAACGATTGGTTCTCAGGGACGAACCCCATCTGTCGGTTCGACACAACGTCTCGTTCCCTCCATCAGGGAACCGGGGTTACAAACGTAACCGAGACGTTCTCCAAGCTGCATTAAATTACAGAATCTTCTCTTTCCCCAACAATTCTTAAATTGAAGAACTCTGTGACTGAAAAGAAGTACAAAACATGTCACTTAATTTACCTTTTTCATTTTTGTACTCATCTCACAAAAGTCTAAGATAACAATAAAATACTTCAACTTTATTCTTGTCTGTTTCTGTTTATGAAACTAACATTGCTTTGTTTCATTTTTTCTGAAAAGTAAAATAAATTGTCTTTATCTTGTTTCTGTAGGATTAAAAGAAGTGGGTTGATTTTTGATGCAACTTCAATAAATAAGTTAAAAATCATATGAGTGAATTCTACTCTAAAGATGTATATGTATTTGCAGTGTTTTGTGTAAGTAAAAAACTCAATCAGATATACAGTATATCACATATATTGGTTGATTTATTCATTTTTTTATATTTTGGATTTTTAAAAACAAGTAGAAGTCGTGTTGAATGTCATTTTACCTAGGTGAAATGACCACAGTTTTAACGTAAGACAAGGAATCAGGTTGAATGGAATTTACGTTTGTTTTACACAGAGTGAACGACTTCAACATGAGTTTAGCATGTGTCAGAGTTTAGCATCACTGTTAGCATATATACCCCCATGTAGACGGAGCAGCGAGAGATGAACTACAGTGTGTACAGTACACGATGCGTGTGCACGTGTGTGCAGTCAGCGGATATGAGAGATGCGCGTCAGTCAGCAGAGACACACGCGAGTATAAACGAGCTGTGAAAGACAGGCTGTGCGCGTATCCTTTTACAAGCACACAGCATTTTCGATTAAGAAACTTAGAATATAATGTACGTTTGTTGTGGATATAGCTTGTTATAAGTAATATAATGAGTAATATATTAATGCAAATTAACAATATACACACCTTATAATATCCAGTGCTTTTGTGTTGTATTCGTTTTGCACAATTACTGTGGCTGCATAAATTGGCTTAATTTTGTTTTGGACTTCCCTCTGTTCGGTTGTCCTTTGTATTGATGCTCTGTATAAGTTTGCAATGCATGCTAAACAATTAGCTTTTATTTATTTTCATTTGACAATGTATATTTAACTTAAGATGGCTAGGTGTATTTTTCATTTAAATTTTTCATAAAGGAAACACTTTGGTGTAATTGCACCTGATGTTCCGCATTAAATAAATAATAACAATATATTTCCATTTAAAACTGCTGTCTTTGTCATTTAAAAACATTATATAATAATAACCCAAAAATAGCGACTTGTGCTCAGTCAATGAACTACACCTGGTAGCTGACAAAAGGCTACTAAATCATTCTTCCGCTCATTCTTCTTCACTGCTGCTTGCTCCTTGCTGGTGGGACGATCTTCCAAATACAGTCCGGTCAACCATGTCTCTCTCTTCATTCAAGAAACAACTTGAAACATATATATTTTTCGTAAATGACTGGTGAATGTTGACTATACAAAAAATATTAGACACATAAATTCTGTGTATTATCTAATGTGCATACGTTTTGGATGTTTCGGTCAGAGTAAGATAATTTTTGTGTCTTATAATCTTTGAATAACTATTAACATTAATCAAGTCCTGCACTTTATTTTCTCTTGTACTGTATGTAATTCCTTTAACCCAAAAATCAGACTCTCTTTGCTTGAAGTGGACATATGCAACTTTTGCAGTAATATGATGAATGCACTTTATTTGGCCTACAATAGCCTAAATCTGTGCATTAAAATGTATGATAGGCTTTTTAATTTTGTTTTTAAAACATACGCCACCAGCCCTGAATCCCGTACATATTTCCATGTGCTGAATAATAGAAAAGAAAGCACAATATTTTTTTTATTTCAAATGGAAATGTGGCTGGTTATTTTAGTAACAGAAGCTTCTATGCATTTCCACACATGATATAGCGTCAGTCTCTTTACGAAGGTAAATGGCAAAGCATTTGGCATTGACTTGGGCTGTGTTATATTAGTTAATAAGTTCATGCTTATTGCATTACAATCATTGTGCAACATTATTATACTTATAGTCAATCAATTTCTGTAACATGGAAACTAAAAGCATAGACGAAAATGCACTGTACGTCGCTTTTGATAAGCATCTGCCAAATGCATAACGTCTATTGCTGTTCGTTTGTCCTGTTTATAGCAAGAAAATCCACTGATGTTTGAGTTCAGTAGGCTTTAGCAACAAAAGTCAAGTGCAAGTCGTTAAGTGAATGTTGATACAGTTGTGGAAATTTCCGTCAATTAAAAAGAGCTCTTATTCCTGACTTTCTTTATATATTGACCATGCAATAAATGCCGAGATATAAATATAAAAAATACCACGCGACACAGATAAACATAAGACCAATAATGTCAAAATAGCCCGCAGGTCTGAGCGAGACCTGAACGGGCAAATGTCGCAACATGAAATTGCCAGCCAACCGAGCAAACCAGGGAAAACAGCACACAATGGTGACCGCCTGTTGAAGGGAATGCAGTTTACACAAAAACATTTTTACTGACCTTAATCCTTATCGTGGCCTAATGGTTAGAGAGTCGGACTCGTGACCAGAAGGTTGCCGGTTCGATTCCCAGGGCCGGTGGGTAACGACTGAGCACCCCTACTTGCTCCCCGGGCGCTGCAGTGATAGCTGCCCACTGCTCCGGGTGTATGTGTGTTCACCACTTGCTGTGCGTGTGTTCACTACTCTCTGGATGGGTTAAATGCAGAGGTCATATTTCGGGTATGGGTCACCATATCTGCCTAAAGGTCGCTTTCACTTCACTTATAGGAATGATTTCTGGCGTTGGAATGATTTTCTTAGCTAATAAAATATTTCGACCCATTACACATTTCAATCTAGAGAGCATGTTTTCGGTTTTTATAGATATGATGCGTTTGTCCTGTGTATTGTCACGTATAAAAACGCGTTTCACTCATAGAGCATGTTTTCGTTTTTTATAGATATGATGCGTTTGTCCCTTGTATTGTCACGTATAAAAACAATGTTAACGTTGTAAAGACATGACGCGTTTGTGCATTCACTCATAGAGAGCATGTTTTCGGTTTTCATAGATGTAATGCGCGTTTATCATGTTAACTGTCACTTATAAGAGCAATGTGCCGTATTTAAAGACGTAATGCGTTTGTGCATTCACTTAGAAAAGAGCGTACTCAGTTTCTAAATAAATAACGAGTTTGTCGTATGTACTCTCACTTATACAAAACAATGTGTTTGTTTTTTAAAGATGAGACCGTATTTCTCATTCGCTTAATCGCCATTCTCTTCAGTTTTGCTGTTGGAAGCACCACTTTCAGCTGGAAAGGGGGTGGAGACCAGCAGCTCATTTGCATTTAAAGAGACACACACCAAAACAGCCTGTTTTTCCTGACAGGCAAAAATAGACTTGTAGGGCACTGTATAATAAAAGATCCGTGGTGTATTTTGATCTGAAACTTCACAGACACATTCTGTGGACTCCTAAGATTTATATTATATGTTGTAAAAGGGCTACATTAGAGGGCCTTTAAAACACAATTTAAAATAACATCTCCAGGTCAAATACTCTTTTCAATTTTTTAATTGTATTAAACTTATTTTCTTTTATCTACTTCAATTTTAATTTTATCAGAACAATCAGTCATCACGACACATAATAAAGCATTATACTTTCATTACCTTAGAAGAAGCTATTTCTATCTACATACACCACGGGGCCTCTTGCATTGAATTCGCCATGTTTCTACAGTAGCCTTAAAAGGACAAACTGCTCCCCAGAGCATGTCTCGTAAATCGCTAGATGCCGCTAAATTTCATACACTGGAACTTTAATATTATTTGATTTTGAACTGGTAGTTAAGAGTAATTGCTGAATTTACAATCTTATAATGCCTATTTAGACCTCAAAAATAATAGTATCAGCATCAGGCATCAATAAAAAAAATTCCACATTGGTTAAAAGTATTTCCATGTTTGGCATTCTGGGACATCCTTTATGTAAATGCACACACAACACGGAAGAAGCCTATTGCTTTACTGTCTCTGTGCTCATTCTTTGTCTTTCAAATCTAAACTGCACTGCCTGTTTTTCTAGATTTACTGAGCTGACTCCCCCGCCTGCTCCCTCTCTCCATCTGCCATGTCAGTCTGTGACTAGCGTTTCCCACTCTCGCTGCTTTGCCCTAATTCTGAGAAGAGCGTACACGCTCTGCAGCAACCGGTAGAATCCAGTTTGCTTTATGGAACGGAGCGAGTCAACGTGGCCATGAGGTGGGACGCATTCCAAACTGCTTAAAAACATCAGAAGCATCTCTGCAGTCGTGTGCTGGCCTGTGTGAGCAATCACACCCGCGACATTGCAGTAGTTGCTCTATACGCTTGGCAAATACATGCGAGTGATCAGCCCTGAGTGAGATAGTGTACTGGCTACAATATTGCTTTGAGCCATAAAACAGCACTTTTCACCACATTTACTCTGGTAGAATATTATTATAATCTCTAAATGCTACATGGAGTATGAACAAAATCACAGTAGGGCAAACAGTTAAGTTTAAAATGTATGAAAATGTCCCCATCTATAAACATGCAAAAAATAAAGCCACTTAGGCCACAAGCAAAAAATTACAATGCTGAATCTGAGCAAAAATCAAATAAAAAAATATCCTGCCCATAATTATTCAGCAGTGGAATGTTGTGTAGGGCCATGTGAGGAGACCCCGTGTTTCAGGCCTAAGCGGCTGCTGTCTCTGTGGCAACTGCAGAAATCTCTCCTCCCTCACGTCAACCTAACAGCACGTAAAAACCTCCCATAACCTCTTTTCTCAATTCTGGCAGAAGAGGACCTGAGGGAGCCTGAAGCCGTGCCTGTACTCATTGTGCATTATAAGGCAAGGGGACCACCTATTTGCACTAATCACTGTGCTGGATCACAGCTCTGCGTCCTTTTGTTTAGACCGGAAGGGGTGCCGGGCACAGGGCAAACGCACACGTCTCCTCTTTCAGCAGGGCGGGCAGCATAAAAGACATGTGCTGTATACATTGGAGTGGAGTGCACTCAGTGTAGGGGAAATATGATCAGAGACTGCTCCATTCACGAACTGCATTAGATGGCACTTAACAGTAAAGCCGTGCATACACGGTGCAATTTTTATCCAAATTAGAGCCCATTTCTGAGTCATACAGCTTTGTCTGGTTTCTTCGCTGTGCGGTGTACAGGGTAAATCAAGAGGCCATTAACCTCTTCCAACCGACAGTCGGATGGTTGGATGAATGTCGGATATTTCGGTTGCTCCTTGTGAGGGTATCGCACAGTTGAAGCAGTCGCAGTTCAAGGATCGGACCAAAAATCGTGAGCTTTGGCTTTACACTGCATGCGATTTATCCGTACAGTGAGTGTTGCTATTTAACAAAAACATAGCTAAAAGCACACAGCATAAACCGACTATTACTGCTCAAAACAAACTAACTGTAATGCTATAATTGCAAATAAACTTCAAGTACATATTACTTTTTGATCCAAAAGCAGAAATTTTAAGCAAATTCTTTTTTCCGCGATGCAGTAAATGCATACGGAATCCACGCATAAAAACGGAATTAGCTGTATACCGTGGAATGGCACAGAATCTGCCAAATGCATTATTTCCTAACCAAGAAGTAGCACTGAACAGCTAACAAAATTCAATTTGTGCTATGAATAACATTATTCAGATGCGGTTTAAATATATAATCTGCTTGTTTTGTGTGTCTATGAGTGAAAGAGTGACGCAGTTGCGTGTACTTTTTTGCATGATGCCCATGAAGCTTTCAGTGTCCGGGTCTCATAACGAGGACGCGAAAACATGAACTGAATCAAAGCTACTGTGAAACACTATTTGTGGCAACCCGTCAAAATAAATCTGGTTAACTTAAACAAGTTATAACAGCCACATTTTACACAATCCCCTTGAATTTTTGTAACTGTATATTATTTACTTGAGTCAATTGAAGTAAAGAAGTAAATGTGCTAGTAAGAAAATACTACTTCTAGAAAATGTACTGGTAAGATGCTGGTTTATTAACAGTTGTACATTATACCCTTTTTTTTTTACAGATTTTCCCCCTGTACTATGGTACAAAGTATCTACTGGAGGGAATTTTTAAAACAATTTATAATTGAATATCTGGGCAAATATATTACTATTGTAGAAATAAAAAAATTAATGCAAATTGGGGAAAAACGGAATTTGTGAAAAAAATTGTCCCTACAATTGTTTTGTTTATGTTTACAAAGATCACAAAATCATAACCATCCATGAAGTCAAAATGATCCTCTCATGTCCCAAATCAAAATAAATCACACATTGTTCTAAAACAAATATCTGTGTCAAGTATCCCACTGGTGTATGAGAATGAGGTTGAGAATGATACATTGGGCTCTAGATCTAGAACGGGCTTGGATTCAAAATTAGGACCAAGATTTAACATAAGGCATCAAGTGACATTTTAAATTAATAAAATTACTGCATTTCCATGAATAAACATTACACATTTTGTCAGAATCTGTGTGCCACACCAAAATTGTTCAATACTGTATATAAAAAAGTTTTTCACTGTATATGAAAAAAATGTTTGAATAAGAATGTTTGTCACAGTCACAATGTACTAGGGCTGCCCCCGACTAAAGATTTTCCTAGTCGACTAGTAGTCCTTCATTTAAGCAATTAGTTGAATAATCGCACATTTATGATATTAACATAATTACTTGCGTATATATACACATGGAAAAGTTTACGGACTGAGAAAATAGGTTTTCGTAACACTTCCATATTACAGAGAAATGCTAAATCATAATAATAAAGCATCTAAAATATAAATTAAGCGCTTAAACGGACACATAAATCAGCCGCAGCAATACCGGAAAAAGTTATAATTATCATTTGTTGGAAAAACAGCAAGGAGACTGCCTGTACATTTAAATAATTTATTAACAAAAATACAAACTATAACATCAGTTACATGCCAAATGAACTTGCCAACAAAATAACCATAAACATAAAACACATCATATTTTGAATAAAATAAACTGAAAATGTCATTCTTTTTTAAAGGAAAAAATAAATAAAACAAATAAATAAACACCGCAAATGGCAACTCTTTGAAATATTAGTACAAAATAAAATTGAGTAGAAAAAGAGTAAAAAGTAAAAATAAAGTAAATAATAAAAGAAAAAAAACAGGCCTAGGACAAGTCATAAACAACTTTGTGAAAAGCAAGGCAAACAAAATAAATAAATAGCAAAAACACTAAACACTTTTTGGCATACAAATATTATTGAAGAGGGAAATTAACGAAAACGAACGAACGAATAAACGCAGCAAACGCCAAACCTTAGAATTTGGAGCAAATCATTTAAACAAAACGAATACAAATCAAATGGAAACATTCAAGAAAAATATCAGCGCAAACTGCCATATAAAGCCGACGGATGAGTCTTGACCAGAAACAACGAATAGAAAATCAGTCTGAAGTTTCCAAACAGAATAAAAACAACCTCTATATTATATAAAATCGAATAAAAATAAAAAACAGATGGCAAACAGAAACACTACAAAAAGGGGAAATTAAGCTAACTTGCGTCACTATTTTTCCATCCGATCTTTTTTTTAATATTATGCGACAGGAACACCAGCTTGTCCACATTGTTGGAGAAGTGAGCTTCTTGACTTGTTCACAATGAAGCCGGCCTTCGAAAAGATGCGCTCTGATGGTGTGGATGTGGAGGGGATACAGTGCATGCGCTTAGCTGCTTTAGTGAGCTTTGGATATTGTTCTTCATTTTTTGCAACCATGTCAATGGTCCCGAATCAACCGTTGTTTTGTCGATCTCGCGTTGCTTGCTTTGATGTCATAAACTGACCAAGCTGCGAGGCGCAGTGACATTTTAACGTGCATACTGACTGCGTGACGTCACATGAGGGTTTTTTTTTCGCGACGAACCAACCGATGAAAATGTATTTGACCAAGCCTTCTTCACATCGACTAACGTTTAGTCGACTATTTGGGGGCAGCCCTACAAAGTACTACAACTTTGTGACTCGAAGTACTACAGTTTACCAACAACTATAAAATATAGCAAGACGGTGCCGTGGCATTAACAAATATGGTAAAGCACAATGCTCAATACGACCACTATAGAGAAGAAAGTGCCGAGCCAATCATCATCAATAACCGATTAATAAAATAGTGTCATAAAGTGTTTTTAGCCCAATACAAGCTTAGGAAACAAAATTATATTTATGTCTGGTTTAATTGTTGGTCAGAACAATGCTGTTTAACTGACGGTTTTAGAAAGATTCAAGTAGATAGGACTTGTATGACTGATACAGCTGCCCAAAGGCAATGCAAATAGACTTTCCTGGAAAGAAACTGAATTTAAGACACCCTGAAGCTTACTATGCATTTCAGCTAAATAGCCAAGAGCCTCAGTCTATCACACTTGAAAGTTTCTTTCAGAAATCTCACTAAGGGTTCGCTGAACTGGCGGTCACGCTTGGTATTTATGATGGGGAGTGCATGTCTGGGCTTTGAAAGATGCTTGTTTCATCATTACCCATATTGTGTACGCAGACATAACCACAATGTCCTTTTGAGCAATTCAGGTAATGCTTAACATTATTACCAGGAACTCAGTTTACCTTGCAGTCTAACTGTGTGCAAACTGTGTTTGTAAATTAGGTGACCTTTGACCTGAACACAATGAACCATTAAATTGTTTTGGATTAATGTTTTGAAAGAATTGTCTGACTTGGTTATTTAACTTCAAGCCTGGTTAGAATTACTCACACACCCAGCTACCCCTCAATCTCATTAAACATTCACTCGCAGAACCAATATCCCAGATTACTACAAGTGTACATCAAATGTAAATCTGTGACGTCGACACCTTGACTGTAATAACACCTAATCTCTGTTTGCTGTCGTGGGCTTTTTGATTGGCTGTGTGATGATTTACAAAAAAAAACAGTGTCAACTAATTTAGGAAAAGCCAATGTCCCAAATCCACGAGGACTGTCAACATTCCATAGTTTTATTTCAAAAACTGTTATTATGCATAAAAACTAAGATTTTGTTTTTACTATAAAGCATACATTTGATATAGACTATGCAAGCAAGAGCCAGTTAAGTGGGACTGAAAGAAAAGCATGATAGCTAGAGACAGAAAGATAGGAGAGCGATATGGAGGAGGGGAAGTGGCAGAGCCCAGCCGGTTGTAACCGGTCCTCTTGGCTCAGAGGAGCTCACAATCCCTATGGTACAGTTACAAATAGGCTTGCTGGATTTTTCTGCTCATATATATCTCTCACTTTCCTAATTGTCATTTACACCTAGCTCTGTGGGTTCAATTCATAACAACAAGGTTTCAAAGGCCCAACAAAGGTCAAACATATAGCGGTGCTAAGTTGATGACAGTATACAATAAATAACAATAAAGCTAACAACAACTAACAAAGGAACAAAGCCTATGGATGTAGCGCTGGGACGTAAATAATTGTGAATAATTGTGATTTAACAGATTTACACTACTATTTTAAGCACATAAGTACCGTGGCCGAGAAGTGCAAAGCAAAACAACAAGTTGCAAAACTAAAAACAAATCTAAAAGCAAAATAAAAAATCCAAAATCAAAATGACAAATCTGAAAACGCAATATCAAATCTAAAAACAGAATAGCAAATCTTAAAACACAACAACAATTCGGGAAAAAAAATAAGTCAGAAACCACATCGACAAGTCAGAAAGCAAAACGACAAGTCAGAAAACACAACGACAAATCAGTCAAACCGGAAAAGGTAGGTATTTTGTTGGAATGGGATAGCTACTGCTGATTAGGGCTGCAACTAACGATTATTTTGATAATCGATTAGTTGGACGATTATTTTTCGATTAATCGGATAAAATGTAATTACATCTTTTGCTTATAAATAAGTAAATCAGATATGGGAAAAGTATACACAACTGAACTCATTAGCCATCTCCCAAAATGTTGTGAATGTCTCCATAATTAACACACCTGGTGAGTTGATTCATGTGTGTCATATTAGAAGCAACTGACAATAGTCTCTCCCAAACGTGGGAGCGAGGGGAGGGTCGGCCAAGGAAATAATTTTTTGTGCCATGAAAAGTGAGATATTTGTCATTCAAATGTAGTGAAGTACAGTAAAAAGTAAAAGTAATACTTAAGTACTTAAGTAAATGTACTTCGTTACCCACCTCTGAACTAAATAAACCACCAAATCAGGGTATTTAGCCTAATATGTACTTTGCAAAGTGCAAACGCCACAAATTGGGTTTTACTAATATAATCTTTAATTTTGTCATTTAAAACACCTCTCCCCTTTAAACTTTAAATCTGCGCAGCTTGAAGAGATCCATGCAGAACACGTCTGACTTTAAAACTGCGCACCTCGCGCTGCACGGAGAGACGCATCCACAGAGAGACACGTGTGACTTTCAAACTGCGCACCTCGCGCTGCACGGAGAGACGCATGCAACGAGAGACACGTCTGACTTTAAAACTGCGCAACATGTGCCGCATGCAGAGACGCATCCACGGAGAGACACATGTGATTTTAAAACTGCGCACCTCACGCTGCACGGAGAGACGCATGCACCGAGAGACACGTCTCGACTTTAAAACTGCGCAACTTGTGCCGCATGGACCACGGAGAGACACGTCTGACTTTAAAACTGCGTACCTCGCGCTGCACGGAGAGACACGTGTGACTTTAAAACTGCGCATCTCGCGCTGCACGAAGAGACGCATCCACGGAGAACCACGTCTGACATTTACAACTGCGCAGCTCATGCTGCACGGAGAGACACATCTAAAACGGTAATTTTAAAAGGTAAGAAGATGCGGTTGATTTGTAACTGTGCAGCTCGCAAGAGACGTCACAGACCAACTAATCGATAATGAAATTCGCTGACAACGAATTTCATTATCGATTATTATCGATTAGTTGTTGCAGCCCTATTGCTGATTGGATGAAACTCCTGTCAATCAAGATATCCAGGACGCTCAATGAGAAAGGACATGCATATGTGATACAGCGCATATTCATTGATTAAGGTTCAAAAGCCACATTTTGTTAATAAAGTTGAAACGGGCGTTGCATTAGGAGTATATGCGTGTCTGTTTCACACTGCATGCACGAGCAGTCTTCGCGCGGCGTGAGCCCTGAGCATCACACATAGACTGCCTGTGTACCATCCACGATCGTTTTCCCCTCACAAGATACAATATAAGCATATGTCATGATATGTACTTTAATCTGTGTTCCTGTTGGTTATGGTGAGAGAGTGACTGACGCGATCGTTTGTTTCGCTTACAAATATAAACATAAGCCTATACACGCGCATCAAACGCGTACGGTGTACGCGATGCGGTGCTGCGCATCTCAGACGATGTGTGAAGCCAAGCTGGAAAGCGATAACTTTGCTATGGTTTTGTTTGTACAACTGTAAAAGAATGTGAACGAATAAAAGAGACGTTCAGAACAACTTAGCCACACCGCACGCGTCAGATGCGTGTTTTCACAGTATTGTTATTGGCTATTATGTTTATATTTATAAGCGAAAACAAACGCGTCAGTCACTCTCTCACCATAACCCAGAGGGACACAGATTAAAGTACATATCATGTTATATGCTTATATTGTATGTATCTTGTGAGGAAAACGATCATGGATGGTACACAGATGCACTACGCGTGCTGCTCAGGGCTCATGCCATGCGAAGACTCTGCTCATGCACGCTGTGTGAAACAGACACGCATCTACTCCTAATGCAAGATGAGCCCGTTTCAACTTTATTAACAAAATGTGGCTTTTGAACATTAATCAATGAATATGCGCAGTATCACATATGCATGTCCTTTCTCATAGTACATCAAGCGTCCTGGATATCTTGATTGACAGGAGTTTCATCCAATCAGCAGTAGTTATCCCATTTCAACAAAATACCTACGTTTTCCGGTTTGACTGGTTTGTCGTTGTTTTCTGACTTGTCGTTTTGCTTTCTGACTTGTCGATGTGGTTTCTGACTTGTTATTTTGTTTCTCGAATTGTTGTTGTGTTTTAAGATTTGCTATTCTGTTTTTAGATTTGATATTGCGTTTTCAGATTTGTCATTTTGATTTTGGATTTTTTATTTTGCTTTTAGATTTGTTTTAAGTTTTGCGATTTGTTGTTTTGTTTTGCACTTCCCGGCCACCGTACATAAGAGATGCGTTGCACGAAATAGAAAACAAGAACAAAGATATTACTTACATTATGATGTTCCTAACCCTACATTTTAAAACATTCGTTTTACTAAACTTGAGTTGTCAAATTTGTTGTAGAATGTGCAATGTGTTTTTTTGACACAAATTTGCCATAGCATTTCATTCCTCATATTTAAGAAAATAGCCTAAAACAGCCAATACCATACAGTAATTAACAATTCACAAACCTTACTATACATTAGGGTAGGGCTGATGGCTGATAGACATGATGTTGAGCCAGCATTGTGATTCTAATAAATGTTTCACTGTCGTCACGTCACACTCGCTGCTCCATGCTACAGGCTGCACATGTGTAAACAAATATGAACAAGGCTAAGGGGCATAAAACCTCGCACTGTATAGATCAGACTGGCCTGACTTTATAACTGCGTAGCTTGCGCTGTATAAAGAGGACGCGCAGACTGTGAAGACCCGCCTGACTTTATAACTGTATAAGGTAGATGCGTGTCTGCGCAGCTCGCGTTGTATAAAGACGCGCCTCACTTTAATATAATTATTTTATTGAATACAACATCAGAATAACAATACAATCAAGCCTCACTTTATAACTGTGAAGCTTGCGCTGTATAATGAAGATGTGTCTCTGCACAGCTCGTGCCAGACACACCTCACTTTAAAACGCTGCAGGGCGATGTCATTGTCCATCGCGATGTTTCACTGTAGCCAATAGGGATGCACCGAAATTATGGTTGAAGCCAAATAAAAATGAAACACTTGGCCGAAGGCCAAATACCGAAAACCGAACATGGCTTTTCGTATTTCTTCTTTTTTTTCACTATTACATAAACTGAATGGTCAAAATGTGCTTTTTATATTTTGTCTTGCTTTTCAATATAATACAATATAATTATGTTGGTTTGACAGGGCCAACATACTGATCTTGTATCTAAGCTTATTATTCTTCTTCTTCTGATCCCCAGAATTTCTGACTGCTACTCCTCCTAGAGCTTTCAAACTACATCCACCATACTTTCTACAAACCTTCAGTCTGGTCTGACTTGAGTTGCTATATCTTTTCTAACTGATCCGGGTTCTGTTTTTCGAAAACCGGACTCTCAAATCCACCTAATTTCCCATAGACTTAACATTGTGACAAACTTTGACGGCTCATAACTCAAAGCAAGGATGTCGTAGAAACTTGCGAGTTACCACGTTTGAAGAAGCTGGCAGGCTCTGTAAGAACTTATCTCACAATGGGGTGTAAGTTGTACCCCTGGGGTGTAAGAGCCTCCAAAATTCCCCATTGACTTATAATGGGACAGGAAACATGCCCATATAAGGCGTCATAACTGTCCCATGTTGAATAACTTCGCAGTACAACCACTTGGAGACAAGTGGGTGGGCTCATTTTACTCAGACAACCAATCAGTATCCCAGGAACTTACTTAAGCTACGAAGTCACGCTCATAGCAACCATTTACAGCAACCTAGCAACCGCTCCCATAGACTTTCACTCAGAAATTTACTCCGGCGCGGCAAAGTTCCGTGCTGTGTCTTTCTCTGACACTTTAAAATACTCCACACACTCCCGACACATTTGCTGCATTAATAAAGCACTCTCAATTTCAATTTAAGTGTGCTTTATTGGCATGACAAAATGTACATTCGTATTGCCAAAGCATTTGCAGCTGGGCTGCGTACAAATAGTGCAAATATGTAAACAAACGAAAAGATAATTATAGTAATAAAATAAAATAAAAAAGTGTGATGTACGTAGTGCAACTTAGAGTGGTTTACAATATATGTAAATATATAAAAACAGAAATAGAGTATTAGTAGCAGAATAAAGGGTATATACTGTATGTACATATATTGGAGACATCAGGTCAGGGCAGATTCATTGTTTTCTCTTTTGTTGTGACAGGCAGACACATATTGTGCAGCTAACACACAGCAGTCCTTGTGTTCTCCTAACAGAACCTCTCTCTCACTCTCTTATATCAAACATGCTTTTTGAGCTATTTTCGGCAGAATATTTTCGGTTGCCGAACATTCAGTGCATCCCTGGTAGCCATATCGTCCGATGCCAATTTGGTAGACATCGCCCAACCCTACAATACATATACTTGTAATTTCCAGAAAAAATTACGGTATATCAAAAAATATAATGCTATAATTCTTTTTACTTTTGGTAAGTAAAAAAAGCTGCTAAATCCTCAGGTTTGCTCAAAATATCTACATTAAAACAAAGGATGCAATCTAACACAACTGTATACAACATAACCTGACTGCCTGTGATTTACTAACCTATAAATATGAAATTAACCCAACAAACATTTATATGCATGTACAGTTGCAACGCACACCCTTAACTTGAATGATAAAAAATATATTCAGCAAAAATTTGTCTGCAAAAAAAAAACAGGTTCTAGCAAACTCTGTTTAACTGGGTGTCACTACAAGGAAAACTAAAAACTGGAATTGCACATGATTTCAAGGAATAGTCACAGGCAGGTATTCACTAGTGAACCATAGATGTACAGTGAGGGAAGTAAGTATTTGATCCCCTGCTGATTTTGTAAGTTTGCCTACTTACAAACAAATGAAGGGTCTATAATTTTTATGGTGGGTTTATTTTAACTGATAGACACAGAATATTTAAAAAAATCAGGGGAAAAAAATGTTATATAAAGGTTATAAATTGATTTGCATTTCAGTCAGTGAAATAAGTATTTGATCCCCTACCAACTAGCAAGAATTCTGGCTCCACAGATTGGTTATGTGCCTATATGGACCACAGATTAGTCCTGTCACTTTAAGAAAGTACTCCTAAATCAGCTTGTTATGTATATAAAAGATGCCTGCCAACAGAATCTGTATCTTCCAGTTCAACCTCTCCAACACCATGGTCCAGACCAAATAGGTTTTAAAGGATGTCAGCGACAAGATTGGAGACCTGCACAAACCTTGAATAGGCTACAGACAGAAGCTTGGTGAGAAGGAGACAACTGTTGGTGTGATTATTTGGAAATAGAAGATATACAAAATAACTATCAAATGCCCTTGTTCTGGAGCTCCCTGCAATATTTCCCCAATGGGGTAAAGATGATCATGAGAAATGTTAAAGATCAGCCCAGAACTACACGGAAGAAGCCTGTTAATGATTTCAAGACAGTTGGGAACACAGTTAGCAAGCAAAACATTGGTAACACATTGGTAACACGCTATGCCACAGTAGACTGAAATCCTGAAGCACCCGCAAGGTCCTCCTGCCCAAGAAGGCCCGCCTGGCTCGTCTTAAGTTTGACAATGAACATAAAAATGATTCAGAAAAGGCTTTGGCGAAAGTGCTGGCACTGCTGTGAGACCAAAATGGACTCCTGTGTTTGGAGGGAGAGAAATGCTGACTATGAGCCCAAGAACATCATGTCTACAGAGAAGCACAGTGTTGGAAACATTCTGCTTTAGGGCTTTTTCTCTGCTACAGGTATACAGGATGACTTCACCGCATTGAGGGGCTGAGGGACGGGCCCATGTACCGTAAAATCTTGGACGAGAACCTCCTCCCCTTAACTAGGTCACTGAAGATGGGTCATGGATGAGCCTTTAACATGACAAAGACGCAAAACATATTGCCAAGACAACCAAATAGTGGCTTAAGGAGAAGCACATTAAATGTCCTAGCCAGTCTCTAGACCCTAGTCCTATAGAACCTCTGTGAAGGAGGCTAAAACTCCAATTTGCTGAGCGACAGCCAAGAAACCTTAAAGATTGACAGAGGAGTGGACTAAATGTATCCGGACACATGTGCAAACCTGGTGACCAACTATCAGAAATGTCTGACCTCTGTGCTTGCCAACAAGGGTTTCTCCACAAAGTACAAAGTTATGTTTTGCTTGGGGATCAAATACTTATTTCACTGACTGAAATGCAAATCAATTTATAACCTTTATATAACATTTTTTTCCCCTGATTTTTTTTAATATTCTGTGTCTATCAGTTAAAATAAACCCACCATAAAAATTATAGACCCTTCATTTGTTTGTAAGTAGGCAAACTTACAAAATCAGCAGGGGATCAAATACTTATTTCCCTCACTGTAGATAACAGAGGCTGTAAAATGAGCCAATTCATAAATGTGAAGCAGCGATATTATATCGTTTGCGATATACCGGTAGAAATTCTCCACACAATAGGAATTAGTCTTCCCGCGATATAAACGATAAATTCTAGTTGATGACGTATTTCTTTGTGTGACCCATTCACAGCACATATGTGAAGTGAAAACGGGTATAGCGGAGGGCGGACGTGAAGCTGAGAAAGAGTTTGCACTAAAAGACGAGCTCTAAATCTCGTTTAGGTTGGCACTGTAGATGCATCCGAGTTAATGTTTAGTTTCACTTTCGTTTTATTTAATTCGTTTAAGTATTCGTTGATAGTCATAATACGTTACACCACAACATTTAGTTTGGCTAAAAGTATTTATTTAAACATTCGTTAGATGTTATGCGCGCGTGCGCAAATTGTTTAATACGATTTCTTGCCTGTTATATATAGGATGAACGGAGCGTCCCGTGCTTTCATAGCGACACAGCACGTTATTTTAAATACGTTTATGAGCGTATAAAAGCATGGATTATTTAATTAGATTTCTTTTATCCGCATTTTCTGTTCTCTTTCTGTAGCGCGAGTCATAGACAGATTCAGTGTATGTTGCTATGAGAAGAGAAGGTTCACACAGTTCAAGAGAGAGTGATTGACAGCGTAATGCGATCGATTGTTTCCACTCAACAATAGAATATATACAGTTTTAGGTATGACATGATGTGTTTATTGAGCTTTAGTTCATTTAACTTTTCTTTACTACAACCTTTTGAAGTCGAATCTCACTATTATATTTTATATTTACAAAAATACTATAGGTATATTTTAGGAGCTGTTTGATTTGGGGTAAGTTTTACTTTTTGATAATATTTGTTTTTCTGAGGGCTTAGACTACATGCAGCTACTATCAATTGACGCAAAATACAGCAGTGGATGGCGTTATGGATATATCGTCATTTTTATCGCTATCGCAAGAAATACCAGGAATTATCGTGATATAGTTTTAGGGCCATATCGCCCATCCCTAGCTGCCATTAGTTGATTGTAAAAGGTGACCATGCAAAAGTAACCTTTCATTCTGTAATTCAATGCTCAAAAGTAACCCTTCATCTGTAATTCAATGCTCAAAAAACATGCAGTCCCTCTCCACTGGTTGCAAAAGATCTAAAGCTCCAGTGTTAAAATGACCTTAACAGGGCAGTCGTGGCCTAATGGTTAGAGAGTCGGACTCGTGACCTGAAGGTTGCCGGTTTGATTCCCAGGGCAGGCGGGTTGAGCAAGGCACCTTACCCCTACTTGCTCCCCGGACGCTGCAGTGATAGCTGCCCACTGCCCCGGGTGTACATGTGTTCACTACTCTCTGGATGGGTTAAATGCAGAGGTCACATTTCGGGTATGGGTCACCATATCTGACTAATAGGTCACTTTCATAGGTCACTTTCACTTCACTGTAACGGGGCACATCTGAAAACTCAAAATTTAAGGCATATTTCACTTCTAGTGTAAATGGATCCAAATGGCACGGCTTTTGACGTCGCTAGAGAATCAAGTACAATGCCACCTTTAGTGAGAATGATGTGTGATTCATAATTTGCGGCAAAACATCTCTGGAATTATCACTGAACTTAAAAAACAGCACTCCTACATCTCACACAGTATGAGGTTCTACGTGGAATGTCAAAACAATAAAAACGATGAAAAACAAGTGACATCAACAACCTAACATGCCAAACAAAAGTCAAAAAGCAAACAGGTGTATTGGTGTTCTGATCAGTCGGTTGATTGACTTTATTTTATGTGATGTTCACTCTGTTAAGCCTCAATCTAACTTGATGTACATCAACTGGGCACACAGATATAATGGGGCTGCTAAAGCTAAACTACACAAATTAGAAAAAGGGTTTTCCTGGGAATACAATCTATCCTTTATAGAGATATATACTGTAGGTTAGATACAGTGACTCAGTGATGCACTGAACAAGAACATCACATTTTTAAATGGCAAATGAAATACCACTCGAAGAATCGAGAGTTGTGTAATGTATAGAGGGTATGCACGTGTCGTCACTTTCCCACGAGAGCACGCCGGAACGCGCCTGCTTGAGTGGTAAAACACTGGGCAAAATGAATGGTTACAATATCATTAAACGCAATTCCGCGCAACATTTCAGTGTCTAAGAACATCTGATTCCTTTGTAATCATTGTAATTCATAAGGTAAGGATCACCGTCAAGTCCAGCTGCTTGTAGTTTCAGCAAATAATTGCGTGATTTAGTCCCGGTTTTTTGTTCCTCCTATTGAATGCAGCCATTTTGCCTTAGTTTTACCACTCCAGGGAGCGTGTCCCGGCGTGTTCATGTGGGAAAGTGACGTCAATGCATGCCCTCTATTGGGGTGTGAACTCAACAAAACTCTACATTAGGATGGTCACACTACCCTCTAGTGTTCATTTAGGGAAATTAAATAAAGTTTTGTATAAATACAGGAGGTAGCGCTGGTCAACTTCACAGGGTGAGGAACAATGTTATGTTGATTATGGTCTTTGTTAAATACTCTTGGAAGTGCTGCTATTGCAAGTTATTGTTGCCATTGATTGTTGGCATTAAGGACTTAAAATTAAAATAAAATGGCAGATTACAGTCTACAGCTGTAACTTGGTAATGCTAAACTAAAGGCATTAAGCCGAGAATATGAAATCCTGAGAATACTCCCTACAAGCAAAGCATAATGGGTAGTTTTGTGTCTTGTGAAAGCAAGGTTAATGGATGTGCTTTAGTTAAGTGCTTATAGAAGACATGCATCTTCAATCTTATAATGATCTTATTAGATCACTGGTGAATAGAGGCTCAATCCACCAAGAGGAAAAAAGAAAATTAATATTCTGGACTTTGTGCCTCATAATAATGGAAAGTTTGTTTAGATGGGCTAAGAAAACTGATGATGTAACTTGTAGTGTAGTAGCTTGAAGCTCATTTTCTTGACCAAACAGAAAATACTTTCTATTTACAACACTGTAAAAAAATAATTGTCTGTTTTAGTTGTTTCAACTTCTTTTTATTTGTAGACCATGTTTTTTTATAAATTGTTGAGACAACAAGAAAATGTAAGTTTCTTGGTTCTCAACTAGGGTGAAAGTTGAATTAACGAGCACAATTGTTATTTAAACTAAAAAATGCTTCTTTAAACAACTGCATCATATTTTTGCAGGTTTTTGCTGCAAGTATCGCGAGATTGAAGCAGATCAAGGATCTCCTTCACGTCTCTCAGTTTCCCACCTTGGTGACCCTGACAAACATTCTTCTGTCTGCATTAACGGTGAGTTTTTCATTAGTATTATTTCACAATGGTTTTAACTATATTGTAAACTAATCTTACCTCCCCGTAGGCTAGTAGCTTGGCGTGTTTGCTCAGCTCAGTCAGCCAAAATGTTTATGATGGCCAATCAAATCAAAGGCGACGGGAGTTGCTGTTTACAGAAGTTTGAGGAGATTTTGTTAATGGTAAACAAGTGCAACATATGATGTAATTAGCAACGCATTTAATGTGTTTTACGATAGAAATGTTCAGCAACATCCATGAATGCCCAGTGAAGCATTTAGGGTATATTTTTGACGCAGTTTGTGTAAAGTAATTTGTAATTGTCGCACCATGTCAACCAGAGACGCGAAATTGCAACACAGTAGAAAGGGAATGTTTTCCATGTAATTTTTTTCGTCCTTGTCCACAACGACACGCTACAACTTAAATAAAACGCAACGGTTTAAATATAGAATCCATTTTATCTCATCAGGTTGATGATGAATCCAAAGTCCCTGTAGGCAAGCCGTGGCACTAGGCGGCCATGGATTCAAAGCCACCGGGCAGCTATTTCACTCATGCAAGGTAAAAGTCCTTGAGTGCAGGTTACAACAAGCATATTTAAGTTAGATTGTATTATTTTGGTTTGATTTGTTTTATCAGTATTGTTTTCCAGCCGTTTCTGGCCCATGTATTGCGAGTTACAGATGAATAGCCATTGCTCTTTATCTCGTGTATTGATTGAGGGATACGATAAAAAGAGATTCGGGGTTCTCTCAAAATGTAGGGGAGCGTGATTGACAGCGTGATGCGATCGTCCCCAACCCCAAACGCCCAAAACCTCATTTTAAACATTTAACATAATGTCTAAATGTAATTTAATCTGTTTCTCGAAAGGTTACATTCATTCAAGGACATTCAAGGATTTCTCCTTTCCAAAGCGCTCTGGACCTTGCGCTCCCTAGCCAGAGCCGTTGAGAGAGAGGGTTCCGACACATTTTGATCTCGCCGCCACGCAGTCACATGATTCATCTCTCAATAGAACCAAAGTGTTAGCCAGCAAATTCGTTGTTGGACCTCAAGTATTTCTAAATTGCTATATTTGTCTCTGGTCATGAGTAAGTTTTTAGGCTTAAAAAATTACTTTAGTTAATTATTATTATTGTTTTGCAGAAAATAGACCCTCTGTTCTATGGATTCTGGATGACAGTTAAATGAAGAGGACATGCAATCTCTGCTCTCGTCGTTCATCAAATCAATGTATAATAACAAGGCATTTATACACCAAAGTCACTACAACAGGTTGTGTCCCTTACCTTGTTTTTATGCTGATTGACTTGAAATTGACTTGAAAAATAATCGCTATTAGCCTGTGTCTACACCGAGACAATAAGAGACAATAGAACGCATTAGAACCCATTATAATTTTACATTTTGTCCACACCGGACGTGCCGCGGTGCGATGCAACAATCCCAATAGAACAAGTCGTGTGTCGCGCCATGTCCGGTGTAGACACTGTGTTACTCAGTCTTTCTCATTTTAATTTTGCAATGGTTTTTGAGTTTGTCATTTTTGTTTTTTAGATTGTTGCTGAATTCAGCCAGCTGATGTCCGCTGACCTCATGAGGTCCTTTTATAGTGGCCTAGATGTACATTTGCCAAACAAAATCCTACTGTGGCTTGATGCTAATGTAAGTATTTTTTTGTTAACCAATAAGATTTCTTTATTTAGCATTCACACAATACTCTGTTTAAAATATTTAATTTTTTGCAATGTTCTTGTGTATTGTGTATTCATTCATTGTCATTTCAGGACTCACACCAGAACTGCTTTTTTGTTGGCCATGTCTAAGGATTCCTCCAGTTTTTTAAAGCTTCGTGAGGTATGTTTAAAAATACATTACAGAGGTCTCTCTTTGAAGTAAAGAAGTTGTAGAAATTACATCATAATAGGCACACCTGAAAACTAGTCGCTTTGAATCAAAAATAGGACTCTGTCGAGCTTATATCAATATCTGAGTGCTTACTAAATTTACTCATTTCAATATTTTTCATTCACATTCATGTGGACATTTTGATTGTAAGTGAGGAGCTATGCGAAGACATCTTTCCAAAGAAAATAAATGAAATCTCGCCAATTATTGAATAATGTCAGGTTCTTACTGATATCTCGGATGTCCCCAAGGCTTTTGGACTCCTGATGGGTTTACTTTATGCTGTGAACATTGACTACCCCAAACACATTAAGTAACCCTTTGAGGCTATGCAAAAACACATAATGAACATTGGAGGAAGCAGCTGGTCTTCATGTGTGCATGGTCTCGGCAACAAGTTGCTACCTAAAAAGTAGCTTTTTTAAGAGGAGCTTCAGGGTTTTGTATACCGTTTGCAAATGTTGCAATGTTGGGTTTGTTGTAAAGTTTGTTTTTACACATCTCATGTGAACGAGTTTATTTA
The DNA here is from genome assembly GCF_024868665.1 of Triplophysa rosa. Classification (NCBI taxonomy): domain Eukaryota; kingdom Metazoa; phylum Chordata; class Actinopteri; order Cypriniformes; family Nemacheilidae; genus Triplophysa; species Triplophysa rosa. The sequence goes on from NC_079895.1 coordinate 21,012,203, forward strand.
AATAGACAAATAGACACAATCTGTTAAGAATATTATACAGTAATTACATGTTGTAGTTCATATTTTAATACAGTTTGATGTGCTAGTTTTTCTTCACTGTAAAAAAACCTTACATTTTGAAGTGCAACCAAATTGACTTTACAAGGCAGTTAAAATGGAAAGTAAACAGTAAAATAAGTTTGTTATGTAATATAATAGTAAAATATCAGATTGAAATGACTTGTAAAGTCAGTTTGATTGCAAAAATGTTGTTTTATATTTAAAGTCAAGTAATGTATGCAATGTATTATTTCCACTTGACATATATAGCGAGTTGTTTGTTTGTTTGCAAAAAATCTATTAAAATGTTAATGGAATTAAGGCAGCAGGTTAACAAAGTTTTTTAAGTTGACTCAAAAGATTTTTTACAGTGAATGTTTGTATTCCTATATCATTGTCAAACACTGTTTTATTTTTGTTAGGCTCATGACATTATGCAGAAAAAGGCAATTCATTGCTTGTCATCCAACTCTGAAATAGTCACTAGATGGTGCTATAACACTACACAGGATACTTCATACCTAATGAACTTTCTTTCTTTTATTGCTAATTTCAGACTCTCCACAACTTTCACATTGAGGAAATCGCACTTTTTAAATTAAACTGTGTGTGAAACGAGAAACAAAAAGAACAAAAAATTAACGTCAAACTGAATGTTCATGAATTAAATTACACGTTCCATAAACATCAAAAATGCCATCAGAGGGCTACTGGCTTACATTAACTCAGCTCAGTACTGCCACATCTACTCCTGCCGAAATCCCCATTCATCAAAAGACAAAACCATTGTGTCCTTTATTACCAATAACGCCTCTTGCCTCTATTACATAAAGTGAGGGAGTGGCAGCTCTGAAAGTGTTCATTTCAGGTTATCTGAAACAATTGGCTCCACAACAAACAGAACCCCAGCAGTCTTTCAAGATATCCTCCATGTGTTTGGCCATCAGGCCGAACACAGAAACCCGGAAGAGGCAGGCCAGCTACCAGACAAGAATTCATTAACTTGCATGGTTGACTCTTAATGATTGGTTGAAGTTCATGTGAAAGCGACCTAGATGCCATCATGAAGTATGACACAAAGCTCCGATAAAACTTGCAACATGACTTTAGCAATGAAAGATATGAGTCAGGACACTCTCATAAGAAAACTATGCTACCTGCCGCACAAGTGGCTAGTGAGTGTACTGCTTGCGTATTTTAACCAGCCTTATAACACCCCTGCCTCTGATGTGTATTTCCGTTCAATTTTTATAGAGAACAAGCTCTACATTTTTCATAAACGCAAGTGCGTATTTCTAATTTTGACATTCGTGAGCAATATCCTGATATTAATGATACATTGCATCATACAAGTGCACATCTAGGCTAATTGATAGCGCTACTACAATGTAACCTTGTCCATCATGAGACCAAAATATTAAGATAAAATTTGGTTACAAACTCAAGCCCAGGCAGATAACATAATGTAGACCATAACTGCATAAAAAGAGACTATTCATAGAAAGAGTGTTATGCCCCGGCCATCACCGTGCCCTCAGAGCCAGACTGTCATATCTAGTCCTCATTAGCAGTCTTATGCAATACCGTCTATCTAGTAGCCACAGTCTGTGTTTGTGTGTGGAGCTCTTTGCTGAGGGCACAGAAGGCAGCCTAGGACACAAAAAACTTTCTATTAAAGGCCTATTCACAGCACGCCAGAACTCTATGAACTCAAGTTCAAATTTCAAGCTGTCAACAGACTAAGTAGATTTGCTAAGCAATTCATTTAAGTAGTCGAACTATTCCAGAGAATTCAGTATTGCACTTACATTAAGAATGCAGCATAGCCGCAAAAATGGGTTAAAGGACAATTTATTTTTCCAGAGGAACCATCAATTCTATCAAAATGTGTTGCAAGGTTATTATAGCTTTTCTGCTAAACTAAAACATTTCTGTTCATTAAAATAAAAAAACTATTAATATTATATTGAACTTTTAAAATATTATTTAAACATCTTAAACTAAATAAAAATCTTTTTCTGTAGCTCAATAGGCAGAGATTTGTGTGAGCAGCGCAACGATCACAATCCCAGGGAACACAAATACTAATAAAATATATACCTTGTAATGCAGTGCAAGTCGCTTTGGATTAAAGCATCTGCCAAATGCATACATTTAAAATGTAGAAATGTTGCCTCAACAATAAACTGAAACCGGTTTGAAATAAGTTGAGGCACTAAAATTATTAACTGAAAATAAAAATTAAACCTAAAAATAAATAAAAAATCTCTACTTCTCTATTCCTTCTCTAATGTTCTCTGCTTGCTTGCTTATACTATCTTAACATTGTATCAGAAACTTTGTATTACTGGCACTTCTCGTGAATATTGCTTGACAGCTGACGCGGTGGTGACTCATCACAATAGCAACAGGGGCCGATCAGTCAGCAGGGCCGAAAGCCATCTACACAGTCATTAAAACCTTCACCAGCACCTGACTTGCTGACTTGCAAGACATCAGGCCTAAATCACAAAACTGGTTTACCAGAGGGGATGGTGAGAGGGAGGTAGATTTATAGATTTATGTTAAAGCACTGAATGAGCTGGTTTGAAGGTAAAAGGAAGCAACCTTATGATTGTTAATGGCAGCCCTGACCACAACACAAGTGAAGGAAACGTGATCAGATCACGTGTGCATCACTCTCTCTTACACACACACTCTCACATTACTTGGCCCTTGGCTGGGTGAATGGAAGGTCTGTGTGTGGCCCCAAAGGAAAGTTCTCCATCAATAGTGCATGGCTGTCACTGGATCTGTGCATCCTGTGTGTTTATTACAGGGGCAGTCGTGGCCTAATGGTTAGAGAGTCGGACTTGTGACCAGAAGGTTGCCGGTTCGATGCCGGCGGGTAACGACTGACGTGCCCTTGAGCAAGGCACCTTACCCTACTTGCTCCCCGGGCTGCAGTGATATCTGCCCAGGGAAGAAAGTAGGGTGCGTGTGTTCACAACTTGCTGTGCGTGTGTTCACTACTCTCTGGATGGGTTAAATGCAGAGGTCACATTTCGGGTATGGGTCACCATATATGACTAATAGGTCACTTTCACTTTATGTTCCTCTAAGAGAGCTGGTGTGGCATACACGCTTTGGAGTGTGTGGGCTGTAAACGAATGATCCTGAGGTAAGAAACTAATTCGTGTCAGAACATTAAATCAACAAAATTATAAAAATGGCAAGACAAACATTTAACCAGAGGTGCTAGGGGTGTGACCCTCGAGAACACAATATCCTCACGCAATTGGCATGATGGAGTGCTGGGCTCGAAATTGCGACCATTTTAATCGTATTTTCTCCCTAAATTTAACCTGTGCGACCTCTAAATATATTTGGGAGCATTTGTGTAAGTGCACATTTTGTTGCGGTGCGACCTATTTTCATTACTGTACAGAACACGCTAATAACTGCACGAAGTATGTGCGTGCTGAGCTACAGTGATCGGCCCGGCCATTCTTAAACCCTATTCGGATGGGATTAGTTTTATATGGGGAAGTGGGGTAAAGAAATTATTACCGGAGCTTCTCAGTAAGTGTAGTCCCGACCAAATGTGCCATCTCAGTAATAATTACGGAAAATATTGGGAAAGATTACAACGACTTTTACCTTCTGTAAAAAGGTCTGGAATAACTACCTCAGGTAATACTAATCCAGAGCGAATAGACCAGCTGTAAATATGCACGTAATTGTGTCTTTTCGTGTTTAAATGTAGTTTTACACAGAGTATGGAGGCGTCTGATGAAGGAAGCATTCAGTTGCCGTTTATGCGGTGGGAAAAAGCACTTGTTAGATGCACAAAACTTTTTTTAGTTTTAGGTAGAATAAATATTATGATAAATAATTTAGCCAGACAGACCTATATATATATATATATATATATATACTGTATATACACACAGTATCTATATATTACCGCGCAGAAGGTTTGCATTTGTTACAAATGAGGTAGGCTAATTAAATGTTTATGCTTACTTATGAGGTAAGTTATGTGGTAAGTTTATACTTACTTATGAGGCAAGTAGCCGAGTAAAAAACAGGGTAATGTACATCATCGGGGTCCATTCTCACAACCGGCTGCTTGCTTGACTTACATGATCTCTTACTTTTATTTATATATATATATATAGCAGGGGATCAAATACTTATTTCCCTCACTGTATACTGTATATGTTTGCACACGTGATATTATAAAGCAACGTCGTACGCACATGATGACAGGGGATGGTGGCGGTGTGTAAAACGTGTTACCCCTCCCACTTCTGGTAGTTTTACTTAGATTTTTTATCCCGTGAGATTTGGCCATTAATATCACAGACATCCTGTGGTAAAATAATTTTACCCCACCTCCCCATGTAAAACTAATCCCATCCAAATAGCGCTATAGACAACGTGATTTTCCATCCCGCATCCAAACCGTTTTTCAATGCAAACGCGCTAGAAGGACGGATTTCAACGTTCGCTCATGTCTGCATAGCCTCATGCATGAGCACTAGTGTTTACAGCGGTTCTCCATGCCAGCAACGCTTTGGGAGCGCGCAGCTGAACAGCAGCGGACTGTACCACAAGTACAGTATAGCAATTGCAAGTTCACATTACGTTATTTTAAAAACATTCACAGACAAACCTCTTCAAAAGCAAATCATCTGTGTCTAACATATGTGGAATGTAAGCATAAAACATGATGTGTTTAGTTTTAACTGTTTCTCTAAAGGCTATTAGATTAGATTAGACTAGATCGGCTATCCAATGTGGCTTTTTGTCACGTTCGCTTTTTACTTAATGAAACTTGATCAAAATATGGAAAACAATGTGTTACTTGGAGCAAGACATACTAATTTGACTAAAACACCTAATTTTTTTTGGAGTCATGCACACTGATGCGTGAAACCGGTCTTGCGTGCAAGTTACTAAATAATTATTGCAAGCAAATATTACCATAACATGTTTTGGCTGGATTTGCAGTAATTTTTTTTCCCAGTTGTGAAAATTTCATTGCCCACTGGCATATGCACCTCTTTGGGGTGTGACGAGACACTTATCCCACAAGACGAGACATGAGACTGGGTTCACGAGAACAAGACGAGACAAGATTTTTAGAAATCCTCAATGATGAAATATATAGGGAAACATAGTCTTTTATTCACATTAAAAACACAAAATGCAAAAATTGTAGTCATTATAAAATCAACTTCTACTTCATGAAACAAAATAAACTTCTATTTTAATGAATTATATTATGCAAGAATAAACAATATGTAAACACTGCAAAATGTTTGCTCACAAACTAAACTGACAGGCAGGAATTGCACAAAAATTATGCTTTGGTTTCTTAACGGGGCAGCTATTAGTAAAGAGCTGTGGTTGTTTTATCTATATGTTTTTGCATAGTGCTCATGTTAGCAGAGGTGGCGATCAATGAAATTTTCACAACTGGGAAAAAAAATTACTGCAAATCCAGCCAAAACATGTTATGGTAATATTTGCTTGCAATAATTATTTAGTAACTTGCACGCAAGACCGGTTTCACGCATCAGTGTGCATGACTCCAAAAAAAATAAGGTGTTTTAGTCAAATTAGTATGTCTTGCTCCAAGTAACACATTGTTTTCCATATTTTGATCAAGTTTCATTAAGTAAAAAGCGAACGTGACAAAAAGCCACATTGGATAGCCGATACTGATCATTTTACTTAAAGCAACACTAAAGAACTTTTGCTCACAGTTCCCCCATGTGGTTGATAGGCGCAATTGTCTGTTTTCAGTGTCGTAAATACTGTCGCTGTTTAAGCTACCGATTGGGCAGCACAATACACGTGAATTTGTTGACTAAGCAGAAACCGCCGTTACATCATGTCACTTCATAAATTGTGCATGTGCTATACTACTGGGATATACTTAGGGCTGGGCGATATATCGATTCTTAAGATATATCAATATATTTTTTCAACGCGATGCGGGATTAGATAATATTGTTAATATCGATATGGGGTGTGTTCAACTTGAAGCGGCTCTGTGGTGTCTGACATGCGCATTACCCATGCGCAGAGTGAGCAGAGCACTCTCGCTCTGCGCGCGAACTGGACGGACCCCGCAATTTACATGTTTTAAACAAGTGGTGTGCAGCTGTATGCAGGGTTTTTCCTGCATAGAGTAATTGTCATGTCAAATGTCGTGCCACCTCAGGCTCTCGCCAAAATTATGTTGTGAGTCTTCACAAGAAATGCTGTGTGCATTTAACAGACTGTCATTTGTAACTGCAGTTGCGACATTACGCCACAGTGCAGGCGCTGTTTCATTATCAGCACACTGAGGTTGTGTTTCACGACTGTTTGTTTTGCATCCAAGTACATTTAATTTCTTGAAATTTCTTAAATTAACATGACGTACATCATTGTAATGTCTTTAGCTGTGCAATTGGATCGTTGAATCGTTGAATCAGCGTATACTGAACTCAGCGAGTTAGCCAGTATGAACGCACATTGCGTTTAGAACGACTCGCACACGAATGACTCATTTGAACCGATTCATTTAAACTATTGAACTTTTCAGTCACTAGCGAATATAAGAGATCATTGAATCATTTAAAGTGAACCACAGAGAATGAAAGATGTGAATGAGCTTTGCTCATTTTGAAAGACTGGTTAATTCAGTTGGCTATTGTGGGCTGAAAAGTTAGTTGAAAATGATAAAAATGCTTTATTTGATTAAAAAAAACATTTCTGTTTGGTTGAATAAAAGTAATGTTTTATATAACTTAATAATTGTCATTTTATCTAATTTTGTTAGAACTTTTAACATGTCAAACTCAAAGTCACTTTGCTTAATTAAGCCACTTCAAGGTACGGTAGGCCTACGTGTGTGTGTGTACAAGATCAGGATGGCACCACCTCCGCCTCATTTTGAGCCAGGAAAAACCCTGTGTCATTGAATTTCTTTTCACAAGCCATTTTAATAAAGGTGATTGTGACATCTCACATGAGGCTTTGACTTGCTAGTAAACATGTATTCCACTTTGTAGAAAATATCGATATACATATCGGATATTGCCTTTCATCAAAAAAATACAGAGATATGAATTTTGGTCAATATCGCCCAGCCCTAGATATACTAATAGCTCAAACTAGATTCTGAGGTAGCAGCTGGTTGTTAGCCGTTAACACATGCTAGCTACGTAACAGCTAGTGTGCTAAAATTAGCTACATAGCACATTTGCAGTAACCCAAAACACAACGCATGGACGTGAATGTGTTTAGTAACCAACGAAAATACTTTTCTGTAGTTATATTTTTCATAAACACACTCGTGACCAGACTTTGTGCATTGTGTAATAGGTGCAATCACTAACTTAAACTCAACTCGCTATAAGAATAATGCCTAGCATGCTAACTATAGATACCGATAACATTAGTCTACCTGCATGAACTAAGGAATCAGCAACTTTTGACCATAAAACATTTATTGTGGTTTGGTAGTCATCGTTTACAAGCATTACACTAAATTCGTGACAAGTGAAGTGAAAGTGACCTATTAGTCAAGATATGGTGACCCATACCCGAAATGTGACCTCTGCATTTAACCCATCCAGAGAGTAGTGAATACACGCACACCCGGAGCAGTGGGCAGCTATCACTGCAGCGCCCGGGGAGCAGGTAGGGGTAAGGTGGCACCTCAAGGGCACCTCAGTCGTTACCCGCCGGCTCTGGGAATCGAACCGGCAACCTTTGGTCACGAGTCCGACTCTCTAACCAACGTTACGTTAGCTATTGAGCCCGGCAACATTGCATTATTATCTCTCGTCTACCTTATGGTTATAAATTGTGAACCAGTAACGTAAGTGCGCCAATAAACAACCTGAGCACAGCCTAATAACTAATAAGCTCAAAAGTACAGGACAGTAAGCAAAAATGTACATATAAGACTTTCAAATACAGTAGCAGGAGGTCTAGGTCTCCATCCGTTTTGCAACCCGTTGCCTCTTGCAGCTCGCGCCACCGAGTGTAAGTCCGTCAGATATTGATCCGTGTTCGGGCTCGTGTCCGATCACTCTCTCTCTTTCTTCGCTTCCTCCGAATTGCTGGCTCTGCCATGGCATTGATTTTGAGACATGCATATTAAATGTTTGTGTTATAGTTAACTGTTTGCAAACTCTACCCAGGCTACGAGTAAAATATGAGACATATGCCGTAAAGCAGGTCTCACTCTTCCTCAGGCAGGGGATGGGCAGGGCTGTGTGTTCCGACCCTAACACAGAACTTACAGAGTGTGGTTTGAGCAGCTAGGAGGCTGCTCAGGTAGCAGCGGCAGTAGAACATTATTTTTAGGTCGAAAGACTACATAGTTTTGCTTTAATTATTACTTTCAGTTAGTATCGGCTAAGTAGGCGTTAATGGTTATATACCCAGTAATACCATATTAATGCATCTCTAGTTTTAGCCACACTTTACCAAGTGTACCCACACCCAGCCCACACTTCCCCCGGGGTGCCCACATTTACCCCGGTGTACCCACAGCATTCCCACACTTCCCCCCAGTGTACCCACAGCATTCCCACACTTACCCAAGTGTACCCACAGCATGCGCACACACAGCCCACACTTCCCCCAGTGTACCCACAGCATGCGCACACACAGCCCACACTGCCCCCAGTGTACCCACACCCAGCCCACACTTCCCCCAGTGTACCCACAGCATGCGCACACACAGCCCACACTGCCCCCAGTGTACCCACACCCAGCCCAAACTTCCCCAGTGTACCCACATCATGCCCACACTTCCCCCAGTGTACCCACATCATGCCCACACTTCCCCCAGTGTACCCATACTTCCCCCAGTGTACCCACACTTACCCCAGTGTACCCACAGCATGCCCACACACAGCCTACACTTCCCCAGTGTACCCACACCAAGCCCACACTTCCCTCAGTGTACCTACAGCAGGGGTCACCAACACGGTGCCCGCGGGCACCAGGTCGCCCCCAAGGACCACATGAGTCGCCCGCAGGCCTGTTCTAAAAATAGCACTTGTGAGCTGCGTCTGAAATTAAATTTTATTCTGTTGCTATTCTTTTTTAATCACACTTGCATTTATATATATTTAAAAATGACAATATCTTAAAAATATGTTCATTATACATGAGTTTAGATAAGTTTAGGTGAACTCTGACCTACTCTAGTTCAAAAGTATTTTGCGCGAGACAAAACCAGTGCTCGTGGAGAGGAAGCTAGAGGGCGCGCGATGAAGATGGTAGCTGAATGCAGTTTCTTGCAAGAAATAAGAAAACTTATCACTTTCACAACGAATGTGAGGAGGAATTCTTTTTTACGACTGTGAAAGAAACCTGCGTGTGTCTCATTTGCGGGGCGACTGTGCCGACGGCAAAGCGGCACAATGTGGAGAGACACTTCACTACGTATCACAAAAGCTACCATGCGAACTACCCACCGGGAAGTGCACTACGGACAGAAAAAGCCCGTGAGCTAAAGGCAGCTTTGGGTAAGCAACAGTCTTTTTTCACGAGGCCAGCTAAAAAGTCACAAAAAGCAACCGAAGCCTCGTTTAGAGCTACACATTTTCTGATCAAGAAGAAGAAGGCATTTTCAGACGGAGAAGTTTTCAAAGAAGCAATGATGATAATTGCTAACACTGTACTTAAAGACGAGAAAAATGGAACCGATCTAATCTCCACTCTCTCTGACGTCCAACTGGGTGCATCTACGATGGCTAGACGAGTGTCAGATATGTCTGGTAATTTGGCCGATCAGCTGGACCGGGATCTGGCAGAGTGCAGCTAGTTTAGCATCCAGTGCGACGAGTCCGTGGACAGCAGCAGTACAGTGCAGCTGTTAGTTTTTATCCGGATGGTGTTTGAAGATTTCTCCACAAGAGAAGAACTGCTGACACTACTGCTATTAAAGACAACTACGAGGGGAGTTGACATTTATAACACAGTGAAGGAGTTTTTCGTGCAGAAAAAGGTACCATTGGAAAAGCTGGTAGCGGTGACTACAGACGGGGCTCCTGCTATGATCGGCCGACATACAGGTTTCATCGCTCACTGTAAAAGTAACCCAGACTTCTCAAAATTTCTGCATTATCACTGCATCATTCACCAGCAGGCGTTATGTGCAAAAGTGATCGGCTTTGGACACGTGATGACTCCCGTTGTAAAAATCATAAACGACATCCGCTCCAAAGCAAAACAACACAGGATTTTCAAGGTGCTATTGGAGGAGATGTCAGCTCAATATGGTGACCTGCTGCTACACACAGAAATCTGATGGCTCAGCAGAGGACGAGTTTTACTTCGTTTTTTGTCACTTTTGGGTGAAATAAAAGAGTTCAAGCAGTCCAAAGGCGAAGACGTCTCACTGCTAGAGGACACAGAGTGGACACTTGACCTTGCATTTTTGACGGACATTACTGGGAAACTAAACGACTTGAACTGCCAGCTGCAAGGCAAAGGTAAGACTGTTGTTGATATGATAAGTGCTTTAAATGCATTTAAAGCCAAGATGAACATTTTCTCTGTGGATTTACAGAGAAAAAAGGTGCTGCACTTTCCCTCTGTGCAGTCGGTGCTGAAAGACAATGCTTCTGCATCTGAGACATTTGACAAAGTTGCAGAAAAGTACTGTGAAGTCATAAACAGACTTGGGCAAGAGTTTGAGAATAGGTTTTGTGACCTTCATCAGCTTGAGCCATGTGTGTCGTTCATTTCCAATCCTTTCATGAATGTGGACACAACATGGTTTGCTGAGCAACTAAGTGCAACGTTCAACTTGGATGGTGGACAGGTGGAGATTGAAATCATAACATTGCAAAATGACCTCCACCTCAAAGCCTACCAGGCTGCACCAAACTTTTGGTCCCTTGTTGACACAGAGAAGTACAGTGGAGTATGCACAGCAGCTATGAAGGTTGCTAGCCTGTTTGGTTCAACCTATCTCTGTGAATCAGCGTTTTCTGACATGAACTTCATCAAGAACAAACACAGAACACGCCTCACTGATGTACATCTGAAAGACTCACTCACAGTTGCAGTGTCAAGTTACACACCAGATTACAATACACTGGTGAACAGCATGCAATGCCAGTCTTCCCACTAAAAAAGAAACAGATACCAGATGTTGTCAGTGGCAACATGGCAGTGCCATGGCGAAGTTGAATTAAAATAATGAAGAATTGTGTTCAATTTAAAAAGTGTTTTAAAAAATGCCACAGATTTGGTCATTAGTTCAAAATGTGACAAGATTTATTTAAAAATATGTAAGTTGATTTTTCTAACATTACATAATTGATAACTTTTTGAAACAACATAGTTCATGATTTGTTAAAAGGGTTTGTCAGTGGCTAGTGAAAATGGGACATTTTTCCTATGAAATGTAGTGATGTTAGTCATCATCTAAAAATGTAACAATTACTGAGATTAAAGTGCTGAATATTGATATCTGTTTCCCTCCTTATTGTCATTGTTGCTAATTATTGTGAGAAATCATTTACGTGATTAGTGTCTTCACATAGATGAGTATTATTAATAATGTATAACTAAAGGCAAACTGAGCAAATTTGTTATTTCAGAAGAGCGTATCAAACTGGTAGCCCTTCGTATGACTCGGTACCCATGAAGTAGCTCTCAGTTTCAAAACGGTTGGTGACCCCTGACCTACAGCATGCCCACATTTCCCCTAGTGTACCCATAGCGTTCCCACACTTCCCCCAGTGTACCCACAGCATTCCCACACTTCCCCCAGTGTACCCTCAGCATTCCCACACTTCCCCCAGTGTAGCCACAGCATTCCCACACTTCCCCCAGTGTACCCTCAGCATTCCCACAGTGTACCCACAGCATTCCCACAGTGTAACCACAGCATGCTCACACTTCCCCCATTGTACCCACAGCATGCCCACACACAGCCCACACTTCCCCCAGTGTACCCAGAGCATTCCCACACTTCCCCCAGTGTACTCAGGCTGTTAATAAAATAGATTTGTACTTTATTAAACAATGGTGTCTTGGCTGTTTTCTGTGAATACAGACCGATTGTCCACATGTGTGGACATCGTTTTTTCAAAATGTGCTTCATGTTCAAATATAATATTTGGTTATTATATTTATTGGTTCCTCCTAACCCCAAATAGCTATAAGAAATCTAAAATGCAAGCCAAACCAAAGCTCGGGTCTTAGGAGGTCAAGTTAATTTAGAAAAATGTTTGGAGTATTTTTTATTTGTGGCTCAGCCAGGTGCAGAACACAAAGTCTGATAGCTAACTGCGCTGGAGCACGGATTTGAATTAATGATGTGAATTAGACTGTTGAAACTACTGCAACCATTACAATAGTTTAGTTTTGTTTTTAATGGCAAATTATTCATATTTCGTTTCATTTCGTTATTAAGTTAATTTACAAGAATGTTTGGAGTGTTTTTATGTGGCTCAGGTGCAGAACGCATAGTTTGATTGCCAACTGCACTGGAGCACGAATTTGAATTAATAATGTGAATGACACTGTTTAAACTTAAAATAGTTTAGAATAAATAAATAGTTAAAAATTATTCAAATAGTTTAGCTTTTAATGGTAAATTATATTTTGTTTCTTTATTAGGTTTGTTTAGAAAAATGTTTGGGTATTTTGTTTGTTGCTCAGGCACAGAACGCAGTTTGATTGCCAACAGCGCCATTTTTAATGATTTGAATGCATGATGGGCATGAGTCTGCTTAATTTCCTCCTTTAGCTTCGGCTGTCGCCGTAAGAAAATAAATTATACGGGTGCGGGTCACACGATTACATGGCTCACACTCTACATGTTTTGACTGTTTGTGAACTCCCATTTTACCACGTGTTGTGCCCTATTATCCCCATTTATATATGGAGCCAATGATTAAATTACTACTATAGCTATTGTTCTTATAGATTGAGTCACTTAATTTTGCTCTTAAAATGCACCAGATTGCAGCATTTACCTTTAAAATATGCAAAATTTCCACCCACACTCATTGACAATTCAGCTGCGGTATGGTGAATTCCATATTCCAGTATTGGTGAGTTCCACCATCCTGAAATTGATTTACACCGTTAGACATTTCTGTCATTTTTACAGTTATTTACTTTATATCACCCAGTATAATACAGCAATTTCTCTATGCAGTAAATAACTGTAATTTCCATTGCATTGTGGGAATTTTGTGTGGCGTCGAACACTAAATACAGTGATTTACTGTATTTTTTTTAATTCATGTATTTTACTGTATTTCCACTAACGGTCTTTAAACAGAAAGTAATTATTTTGCTAATTTCTGAGGGATAGCATATAGGCTTTGCCCTGCGTTTTGAAAAAGGAACCCCACAGCAGCACGGAGGAGGTTTTTACCGGGGAAGTATATTTGAGAGACACAGTTCTGGAAAACACCTGAGCTGAAGATGTAACGGTGTGTTTTCGGCGGAGCTGAGAGGGACTTCGCCATTTCAGCGAATATTTTATACCTGATAGAACCGCATGTTTCCAACGGAGCTGAGAGGACTGTGCATTTTCAACAAATATTTTATACCTGAGAGAACCGCACATTTCCAACAGAGCTGATACCGCTTTTCCACCAAGGATGGGGCTGGTGCTGGTACTGGAGCCGGTTCTCGGCCGAGGATGGCACCATTCAGAACTGGCTCATGTTTCCACTGGCAGGGAGCAGAACCCTGTCAATCCCAGTTCATATTTATTTCTGAGTAATATGAAATAGAATGACAACAGTGCTTCCTGTCATTTCTCTTTTTAAAATAGTCATACGTGATTTACATATGCCTACTCTGATTATTCTAACTGTTTTTTAATAAAATGTAATATGATATAAAACACAATCCCTTATTAGAACGTATAAGACGTTTGTTCAATACGTAATTTAAAAGCAAATAATTTGGTCAAAAGCACAAGGAAGCGCTTCAATACAAAAAATATAAAGTTATGAAACTTAACTTTGCCCTCAGTCAAAACGATTTGACCAGGTACAAATAACAGATTTATAAGTCCGAAACTGACCATTAGACATATGTCCAAAATGAATTATATATCATGTTTAACCGCTACAGATATCAGACATCATAGCCAGCGGTGAGTTTCAGAAGGACTTGCCGAGATGAGGTTGCGTTCAGCGGGATACATGAGCGCCGAGCAGTCGGTGGTTGCGTGGAGGTCACATCTCTGAAAACACCCAAGCTCATTTTTAAACAGACACCATCTTTATTAACCGACCAAAGTTTTGGACTTTAAACACATACATTCTCGCCTAAATAATGATTTAAAATACATTTAGTAACAAAGTAACAGTAATATTATGAACATTGTAAAACTTTCTTGCTTTATTACCTTTCAAACTGCAGTAACCAGAGAAAGCTCCACCTCTACTGACGACGTAGGTTTCCTAGTTTGAGACCAGCAAGGTTTTGGGGCCAGTTCGGAACCAGGATCTTGGCACCGGCCCAGGAATTTTTTGAGTGGAAAAGCGCGGCCCGGTTCCCATTTGGGTTCTGGCAACAGCCCCGGTGGAAAAGCGGTATGAGAGAACTTTCCCAACGGAGCTGAAAGAACCGTACATTTCCGACGGAGCTGAGAGGGACTTTGCCATTTTCAACAAATATTTTATACCTGAGAGGGCCGCACATTTCCAACGAAGCTGAGAGAACTTTCCCGACAAGGCCGAAAGAACCGCGCTTTCCCGACGGAGCTGAGAGAACGTACATTTCCGACGGAGCTGAGAGGACCATATATTTCCAACGAATATTTTTATTCCCATGAGAGCAAAAAGCAAGGTAAAGTATTACAGTTTTTCTCGATTGCTTAAACACATTTCTTGAAATTATGCCTCGTATTCTCAAAACAGTAAACACAAATCCATAACATCTCACCCAATTCCCCAAACATCCTATTTTCAGGTCAAAATGAAGCTCTCTTCTCAAAACCATTCAAACTTGCTGAAAAACCAGGCTTTTCCCGCAGACATGACACACAAGCCCTCAAAATCACCCACACTGCAACATAGTCTTAGACACTGGTGAGATCAATTCAAAACACTGTTACTAAAACCTCTTAGTGGGATTCGAGAATAATTTGACAGCTTAGTGTGTATTAGAATATACAAAATAAAAGAGTGCAGATCAAAGTGCAAGAATGAGCTTTAGCATAAAATACAAATAAAACATTACACTACTGTAAAGTAGATGAAGATGATCTTACAAGACAAGAGAAGTTCAAAAACCAAAGAACAATATAAACTGGTCATGCAACACAATACGGTACACAACTGCACAAATAACATTTACATTCAGGCATTTAGCAGATGCTTT
Organism: Triplophysa rosa; assembly: GCF_024868665.1. Classification (NCBI taxonomy): domain Eukaryota; kingdom Metazoa; phylum Chordata; class Actinopteri; order Cypriniformes; family Nemacheilidae; genus Triplophysa; species Triplophysa rosa. The sequence goes on from NC_079895.1 coordinate 21,027,605, forward strand.
TATCCAAAGCGACTTAAAGGAAACAATACAGTGAAGCGATTTGTCAATAGGAGGCAATGTAAAAAATATGGCATCCTCTGCACCTTTGGCCCAATTTTGTAAAAGTATTCCGTATTTTCTGCAAAAATTGTGCTACAGTTTACTGGATACAGAATAGAGAAATTTCTCTCATATAAAGTGTGTAGTGTAATTATACTGTATGTTTACAGTAAGTAGTATAAAGCCCAGTAGATGATTGTAGGATGAGCTCCTATTGATATTATCCTGAGATTCTGATTGGTGTGTCATCAGTTTTGCAACTGAATGTTTACTGATGGACAAATGTGTGCTATTTGAGTTTACATATTGACACTTCAGTTCATTATATTGCGTGTTTGTGTTTTCTGAATGAGAACATGGTTAAACCTTTGCAAATTGAGACTGTTTGTGTGTGGGGTTTGTACAAGTTGGTGTATTGTTCTGAGAATGTGTTTATAGTTGTCAGAAAATGGTGAGTTGTTTCATGAATTGTGTGTTAGCAATCGAGAAAAACTGTATTACTACTTTGTTCAAGCATTTTCCGTGAAAGACTGCTAACAATATGTGTATAGCCGCCAAGTCTTACTTAAGGCAGCTGAGGGATGCTGGATGGTGCTTGTATTTAGTACGTGCACGCTTGGCTTGCGTTTAATTAGAATGTCCACACAAGATGTTAGAATGCTCATTGTTGTAGATTTATTTTACAGTTACTGGTCTTCATTTCCATGTAAGCAAGAATCCAAACAAACAGTCAATAAATCCACCAGTCTTTCACCTTTACAAAGACTTACATATGTGGTACAAACAGCCTAGCATAGCGGTCAAAAACTGTGTGCACCTTCCCCCCAGCAACACCTATCACCTGAGGGAAGGTTCCCACCTATATGGTGCTTTCAATTAGTCAATAATGACCCCTACTGGACACACCATAATAAATAGATAGCTAAATGGCTCTTACAATATGTATTTCTGTAAGGTTTGCAACCACCATACCTACTGCCCGTTTTAAAACTTTTTGTGAGCATGCAAAAAGTTATAGAAACCTAGCTAATTACAGATTTTCATGTGGCATAGAACATTGTCCTGGGAATTTCAGAACGTCTTCTGCATTGAAGTCTCACATGTTCAGAAATTTAACATTTGAGACCCGCGATCGCGGTGATCTTTTGTCCGGTTCGGGATCACTGGTCTCAAATGCTGACAGGTACGGTCAGATATCATTAAACGCAATACAAGTGTAGGCTATACAAACTATACGCAAAGCCTTGCCATCACATCCGGGAAATAAGTCAGTAAATTTGAGTCAAATCATCCCGTGCGAATGCGTCACATGAAATACTGATGTGGGGAGGTAATTTATAAATCACTGGAGCTCTCCAGATAATACTAATGCCCTGTGAAAACTGTGAATGGTGCTAATGTGTAACCTAACATTACGTCTCGAACCAAATTCACAGAAGGCTCCAACTACGCAAACTGCCATCCAATCAAAGCGGTGGGCGTTTACTTCCAAGTGTCTTCAATGCGGCAACGCCCATTAAAACCGAGAGTTTGCAGAGCTGGCCTCAAAACCTGGGTAGAAAACAGCCCATTACTTATTGATTTTGATGATTTTTAATGTAAAAACCACGCGAACGTCATAAGTAGACCTCGTACAACAGTATAAAACAATAAACAACACCACGTCACCGCACCTTTAAATGACGTATGCTAGACGGCTTGGGCGGAGCATCCATTAACTTCTCCCCTTCAACTGTCATTCTGCTGCCAGTTCCATTTCAAAATGCAACAGCTGTTTTTATACATCCAATCAAATCACAGAGAAAGATGAAAGCCACGGCCACTATTTTTCCTCATTAGAAATTCCATTTCACTCGGAAATGCATCAAAATACAGAAGTAAAAACTCTCTCAACTTCCGGTTCACAGGGACTTTAAGCAGTTTTAATAGTGGTGCTGGTGCCAGCATCACTGTTTTAAAATTGTGGGTGTTACATGTATAACGTGTGAAATCAGTCGCATCTATGGACACGAGTATCAGAGATGTGCGCCATAAGAAACAATTTAACAACCAGCTGATCAGCAACCTGCTATATTGCAACCATAAAACTCATAGCACTGTGGCACTGAGTTTTGCATGGACAGCAATACACATTTTAGTGTAGTGAAAAAATCGAAGTACAAATAATGCTTCCATTTGACTCTTTCCTAAGTCTAGCCTTGAGCTTATTGCTTTGTAGACAATTTGCAGCTGCTTGTAAGAGGAAGTCTGAAATATTTGTTTTAAAAAAAAGAATTTCTAACTGTGTTTCACACTTACAGTAAATAAAAAAGCAGGACTATGCATGTGTTTGGGTTGCCTGGGGGAATGTCGCTCTCATTTACAGAGAGCCAAACCCAGTGCTGTCAAAGAGCTTTTGGCGATGCACACCCAAACAAGACAAGGCAGAAACCCTAGTCATCTGCATCTCTCAGAGGGCGGTAGGACAGCATTGAGATTATGCTGTCAGTAAGTGGACTTTTGACAGCACTGATCTGTCAAGATACCGACAGGCATTTTAAAATATAATTGCACCAGCAGCCACATATAACAACAGTATTGGCCTGCTGTATATAAGCCTGTATTTTCTGTAAAGCATGGCTAATGGTCTAAATTGAACAATACCAAAAACAGATAATGAAGGTTTATTTTGTATGAAGTGCTTTTTCAATTGTTGATTTAATGGAATTTTGATCAAACTGTGATGTTTCAAGCAGAATGCACAATAGCAGATCTGTGCTAACTAAACTCGGAACGTGCATACTTTACATAAGCACTACAGTCACTGCTGACTGATGTCAGACATCCCAGAGATTTTTCCAATTTATCCCCCACAACATAATTGTGTTAACTGGGAACTTGAAGATTACTCATTTAGGTGAATACATCAAAAGCAGGCTTTCAAGAAAAAGTGTCAAGTAATGGGAGGCCTGTGCCCGAGTAGAGCTTTAAAGATACGCGCCCATGCTTAAAAGCACATTTAGAAGTTATGGAATTATGCTTTGAAGCACATTTAGAGAAGTTATTCTCTCTTTTATTGGTAACATGATTCTAATATTTGATACTTACACAAGGTAAGGGCACAGGCCTACACAAAAAGATTTTATTCTTATCATATGTAGCTTTGCACACTGCTGGCATCTAGGATGATTTTGATCAGCATTTTATTGTTCGTATCAGAGGGCTTTTTCAAATTATTGGTTGCAAATACAGCTGCTCCCACTGTTTTTCCTGCTTAAACCCATTCAAACAGACTGAGAGTTTGGAACTATTGAGATATCCATGAACCACGTGACGACACGGCGGCCAGATCAAAGTTTGTCGCAACTCTGTTTTTCATTGGCTCTGGCTAGTAATGCTGCCCTGCACAACAGTACTGATAACATGGATAAATAACAACACTGAAAGATGTCCACTACGCATGAAAGCAAGAGCGAGAATACGAGAAAATGCCCAAAGAGCACTGGATGAGAAAGAAACCCCAGAGCCCTTTGTACGGGTCTGTTCTTTATTCATGGTTGAAAACAACCATGACAGAGAACAGCAACTGCCATTCTGCCAGAGACTCAGCTGAAGCAGGGCATAAATTTGCATCTTTTCTGCTTCTAATCCACAAACAACTAAGCAAACAATAATTCTCAATTCCTTTGATTCAGGTTGATTTGATTCCTTCAAAGGAGCATGGCATGGTTTTAAAACCGCAACCAAGAAACGTATAGCCCTTGCTGAATGAGAACAGCTATTAGAGAGGCATTGCGAGAGGGATGAAGACAAAATTGGCTCTGGAAGGGCTATGCTAGAGGGTTTAGGACTGCCGGTTGCTATAGCAGCTCTGTAGCAGCTCAGACAAGCGGGCAGGCCGGCGTAAAAGACAGGGATAGGAAAGCGTGTCGGGGTCTGCACAGAAAGTGCGAGATGGCAGGCGGCCAGGCGACACTGGCAATGTGGTTGAAACAATGACTCAGTGCTAATGGATCACAACGACACGCTGTATGCTAAATACAGAGCCCAGCAATCATTCGGCCTCTTTGCCTAAGAGATAGCGATTACACATGACAAAGTGACGAGGAGCAACTAGGGTTGGGAATCGAAAATCAGAATCGATTGGGAATCAGAATCGAAAGGCTAGGAATCGGACCGGAATCGAAAGGAATAGGAATCGGATACTTGAAATAAAAAATGTAATTCCTCTTATCAATTCCTGTGTGCATATTTTCACATATGTTCATGTGTTAACTTGTGATAAATAGGCATGGGTACCGAAACCCGGTATTAAACGGGCCCCGGGGCAAAATTATGAAAGACCGGAGCATCGAAAAGCTCCGCCGTTATCGGTTCTGCTTTCGGTCCTCAGGAAAAAAAATCTTATATGTTATTGCTACATTAACTTTACATAAAACTTGCACATTTTATCTCAACAATAGTTTCTAATTTTCAATAACACTAAGAATTGAGTCTTTAGTGCATGCATATTCGTTATTCCCAGCAGAGCGCGTGAGGCGGCACGTCACGTGTCTCTCGTGCAGTATGTGTCTACACAGCGCACACACACCAACAGCCACACAGAAGAAAGACGCTCTTAATTCACAACGATGGCGGAGAGACCTAAACGTTCAAAAGTGTGGTGACAATGCTCGTTGCGAAGAACTGTGTGTATGCTCCACCTGTGTTGCTGTTTCTAGTAGTCATTTGTTAAAAACATTGCTGTTTCTTTTTGTTAATAATAACATTAATTTATTTTACATAAAGAAGTCATAATCTGTTAATGCAGATTAAGCAATGTTAATTCTGTTCTTACTTTTTATTTATATTTGTTCAGAAAAAATAGGACAAAGAGTCAATAAGGATAAGGATTAAGGAAGAATTTATGAAAATAAATATTTATTTTGATGTAAATTGTTTATTTGATTTATTTAGAATTATTTATTTATTGTTAATTATGTTCATTCAAATAAAGCAATGTTAATTCTGTTCTTACTTTTTATTTATATTTGTTCAGAAAAAATAGGACAAAGAGTCAATAAGGATAAGGATTAAGGAAGAATTTATGAAAATAAATATTTATTTTGATGTAAATTGTTTATTTGATTTATTTAGAATTATTTATTTATTGTTAATTATGTTCATTCAAATAAAGCAATGTTAATTCTGTTCCTAATTTGTTTCTTTTTATATCAAAAAGGACCGATAAGAATACCGTTAAAGTACCAGACCGATAAGAAGTATCGATAAGAGTAGTAATACCGTTAAAATCTTAACGACACCCATCCCTAGTGATAAAGCACTGGGACCACAAATTGACCATAGTTTAATTATATTAACTACAGTTAAATTATGTAGTTAAGCTATGGTGATACAAATTGGTGATATGGTGAGACAAAACATGGTTGCTATGTGTATATATACACAAAACGGTGCTCATATATACACATACTGTATATACACATACATATATACACATATATACACAAAACGGTGCTCATATATATACATACACATATATACACATATATATATACATATATATATATATATATATACACATATATATATATATATATATAAAAAGCTGTATTTTCAGAGGTGGGTAGAGTAGCCAAAATCTTTACTCAAGTAAAAGTACAAGTAACTAGAGAAATTGTTACTCAAGTAAAAGTCACTAGTTTAAAATTACTTGAGTAAAAGTAAAAAAGTATGCAATGAAAAAACTACTCAAGTAGCTAGTTACTTAGTTACTTTGTTTCTGATTATATAGGCCTACTACATAAAATTAATATTAACGCCAATATTTTAATATTACATTTTAATCAATATTTCTAATTATCATAAGCAGATATCTTTGCAATATACTAGAGAGACTAAAGAATAGACAAACACAGAAGAGACAAGCATTTCTGTAATTTCATCTAGTCCTGATGTCAATGTAGTTTACACAACTTATTTAGAATAATAGAGCATGTCAAACTAAAGCATAACTAAACTCAGAGCATTTCCTAGATGATCTAGAACATCTGCAGTGCTCTCTTAAATGAAATACACCATTTTTCTACTATGTTGGACCTTTTTTATGTAGTTGGAAAAATGTTGATTTTGTACTTTCATGTAGTGAGTTAAGTCAGTACTCGAAAAAATAATACTCGTGTCGATACTAAAGTGTATTAAGTACAACTCAGAGCATTTACTCCTCGTTACTGTCCACCCTTGAAATACACATTTTTGAACAAAGCTCATGTTTTCTCGTGTTGTGTCACGTGTGTGTTGTGAAACGCTCTTACTTGTAAACAAACAGTAAACAGTGAGCCACACGCCCATCAACAAGTTTTCTTCCTTCTGTTCTTCAAATGTATATTTCTGCAAGCCCACGTCTCTGTGTCTGACAGGTTACGCGCATGTTGCGTGTCTGACGAACAGGTCGCGCGGGTGCGCGCATATGGCGGGCATTTATTATTGCTGGCAAACAATATGACACATTTGCAGTTTTGATTGTATAGATATAGATTAATATCCACTTCATCCAAGCTCTTTGTGTTCTGCGTGTTCTTAAATTTCGCGCTACGAGGAGTGAGTAATCCTGCTTCAGATGATTCAGATCGTGCTGCGAACTGAACAAATCATTTGAACTGATTCATTAGCCTATTCAAATGGTTTTGCCCATTGTTCAATTAATGCTTTCAAAAGAATCGACTCAAAAGAATCGATCACTCGGGAATGCCCGTAAAAAGAGACGACAACCTTGAAATAAACAAGCGTTTTAAAAAGCATTTTTAAAATGAAGGAACGAAGAACGTCACGCAATGTAAGTTATGTAACGAAGTAAAAGTACAGATTTTCTATTAGAAATTTACTCAAGTAAGAGTAAAAGTACACACTTTAATTTTACTTAAAAAGTACATATTTTCCAAAATGTTACTCAAGTAAATGTAACAAAGTAAATGTAGCGCCGTACCCACCTTGGTCATGTACGATGTCCTGTACTTAGCGGTCTTTAGACGTGGGGCGGGCATTTAAAATTTAAAGAGACATGACAACTAGCCCATAAACAAACTTAAATAAATTATTGTAAATAATAATTCACGAAAATTTACCATATCCATTCATGAATTTAATCACATTTGCATATCATTTTACTCAAATAAAAATATCTGAGGACCCCCCAAGTCTATTTTTTTACTTCTTATGGGGGGTCCCTAATGCCTTATGGGTCCGGATCCCCCCAGCCCCCTCAATTCGAGCACTGTCTACTCATGGGCAATGGGCATTCAATACCGCATAATTTTTGTTCACTGTAACTCAGAGAACGGAGCATAAATTTAAATCATTTGAAGTGCTTGCGTTGAACATAATTGTTCCAATTGACAGTAAAAAACATTGCTTTCTTGTACGTTGGCTACAGTGTATAGACCCCCTGGTCCCTACACTGATTTTCTGAAAGAGTTTGCGGACTTCCTATCGGACCTATTGGTTAACGTTGATAAAGTACTAATTGTCGGAGACTTTAATATCCACGTAGATAGTGCTAACGATGCATTAGCAGTGGCGTTTACAGAGCTATTACACTCTTTTGGAGTAACACAACACATCAATGGACCCACTCATCGATTTAATCATACACTAGACTTGATTATATCTCACGGAGCCGATCTAACCAATATAGATATTATACCTCAAAGCGACGATGTCACTGATCACTATCTTATAACATGTACACTGCGCACTGCAGAAATCAGCCGTTTAACTCGTTATCGACAGGGTAGAACAATTACCTCGACTCTAAAGATAGTTTCACAAAGAGCTTGCCAGATCTGACTCCTTTAATAACCATACCAATAAATATAGAATCGCTCGATGACATGACCAGCAAATTGGGCACTATTTTCTCTAATACATTAGAAGCTGTCGCACCTATGAAGTCAAAAAAGATTAATGAGAAAAACGAGCACCATGGTACAATAGCACCACTCGCGCCCTTAAAAGAGAACACGTAAACTGGAGCGCAAATGGAAACAAACCCAATTAGAGGTCTTTAAAATTGCGTGGAAAGAGAGTGCAAACTGTTATAAAAAGGCACTAAAAGCAGCAAAGGCTGAGCACCTCGTAACCTCATAGAAACTAACAAAAACAATCCAAGGTTTTTATTTAGTACAGTTGCTAAACTAACAAATAAACAGACTTCACCTGACCTGGGTATTCCGCCGCACCTTGGTAGCAATGATTTCATGAATTTTTTTACAGAGAAAATCGAAAACATACGAGACAAAATAGTAAAAACTCAACCTCCAAGTCTGTCCTATAAATTAGTACCAACCATCGCCCCAAAAGAAAGGCTACAGTGTTTTTCACCTATAAAACAGGAAGATTTAATTAAACTTATTGCAACATCTAAACCTACAACTTGCTTATTAGACCCATACCAACTAAATTATTAAAAGAGTTATTACCCGTTGCAATTGAGCCCATTTATAACATTATCAACTCGTCAATTAATCTAGGCCATGTCCCAGGAGCCTTTAAACTGGCCGTCATTAAGCCTCTTATCAAGAAACCAAACTTAGACCCCAATGAACTAGGAAACTATAGACCGATTTCAAATCTCCCTTTCCTGTCTAAAATACTAGAAAAAGTAGTGTCCACTCAGTTGTGCTCTTTCTTACAAAATAATGACATACACGAAAAATTCCAGTCAGGTTTAGACCGCATCATAGTACTGAAACTGCCTCGTTAAAATTACAAACGACCTGCTTATAGCATCAGATAAAGGTAACATCTCACTCCTAGTCCTGCTTGACCTTAGTGCTGCGTTCGATACTGAGACCATAAAATACTTCTAAGATCGCTTACACAATTATACCGGTATTCAGGGACAGGCACTACAATGGTTCAGATCTTACTTATCAGCAGACATCAATTTGTCCATTTAAATGGGGAATCATCAAATCTAACGCAAGTAAATTATGGATTACCTCAGGGATCGGTTTTAGGACCCTTGCTATTCTCCATATACATGCTGCCCCTTGGAAACATTATTAGAAAACATGGAATTAGCTTCCACTGTTATGCAGATGATACTCAGCTATATATCTCATCAAGACCAGATGATTCCTTCCAACTATCCAAATTGGCAGAGTGCATCGACGATATAAAGCATTGGATGACTTGTAATTTCCTTCTTTTAAATTCTAATAAAACAGAAATATTACTTATCGGACCAAAGACACGTGAGCAGAATATTTCGGATTATGACCTGCAAATTGAAGGCTGCACTGTTACTCCAACAAATACAGTTAAAGACCTTCGGCGTTATATTAGACAGCAACCTGTCATTTAAAAATCACATCTCAAATGTCACAAAAACAGCCTTCTTCCACCTTTGAAATGTTGCCAAATTGCGAAATATTTTATGTGTGGCTGACCAGAGAAGCTTATTCATGCATTTGTGACCTCAAGACTTGACTACTGTAATGCACTGCTTAGTGGTGTGCTGCAACATCAATAAACAAACTACAGTTAGTTCAGAATGCAGCTGCCAGAGTTCTAACCAGGTCCAGAAAATACGATCACATAACCCCAATGTTATCAACCCTTCACTGGTTACCCATTAAGTATCGTATTGACTTTAAAGTTCTTTTAATTACTTATAAAGCCTTAAACGGTTTAGCCCCTACCTACATAACAGAGCTTCTACCACACTACAACCCATCACGCTCTCTAAGATCTCAAAACTCCAGACTTTTGATAACACCTAGAATAACTAAATCCACCAAAGGGGGTAGAGCTTTCTCATACGTAGCACCTAAACTCTGGAATAGCCTCCCCGATACTATTCGAGGGTCAGACACACTCTCCCAATTTAAATCTAGATTAAAGACACATCTTTTCAGCCAAGCATTCACTAATACATAGCTAATGAACAGCAGCTACGCTAATTATTCTCTTTCTGTTTCTGCCCTCGCCTCGGATGCCCATCCCGAGGTAGGGAGAGATTCCGCCAGGCCCAGATGAACGTCATATGCCCATCCCCAACTAGAGATTACGCCAGCTACATCGGAAAATCCCGTGCCATCCTCCTGCGAGAGCCTGCGGACTGACTGACCATCCAGCTCCATCCAAGGCAATTCCATCACCACCCAAGAAAAAGGCGACCATCTGGCCGGCCCAGCTCAGACAATTCCATCCCCAACCGAGAGCAAAGACGGACTACCTGTCACATAAATGCTAAATTTACAATACTTGGTATTTAATGCTAAACTTACATCACACGACAGCAGTTTGAAGTTATGGCTGCACTCAGTGACTTTGATTGGAGGTAGCTGGGTGGGTGTTGTGGGAGTGGGGGGGCTTGTTGGTTGTGGTTCGGGGCGTTTCATTTGTTGGGACTGTGTGGGTCTGGTCTGGTTGGTCTTGTTTTGTGGTCGATGTCGGACAACAGAGGAATAAAGTTAATTATGCCATTACTACTTTTCCCTGGTTGTTCCTCTGTTGTCTGTTGTTGATCGCGGAATGGGACCGGGTTGGACCTGCACGGTTTCGGCGGGTGGGGCTTCCTGGGTCGCGGCTCGTGGGCTCTCCCTGTTCTTCGTGGACGTTGCTCGGTGGCTTTGGTCGGGGTCACTGAGTGCAGCTATGACACGTCAGAGGAGATCTGGCCCTCCGGCTGAGCCTGGTTTCTCCCGAGGTTTTTTTTTCTCCATTATTCATCATTGGAGTTTGGGTTCCTCGCCACAGCAGAGCAGTGCAGTGTTGGCTTGCTCACCGGGAGACTGCNAGTATATATATATAATACATTCACAACATATACTACTACAGTATATACACTCACCTAAAGGATTATTAGGAACACCATACTAATACGGTGTTTGACCCCCTTTCGCCTTCAGAACTGCCTTAATTCTACGTGGCATTGATTCAACAAGGTGCTGAAAGCATTCTTTAGAAATGTTGGCCCATATTGATAGGATAGCATCTTGCAGTTGATGGAGATTTGTGGGATGCACATCCAGGGCACGAAGCTCCCGTTCCACCACATCCCAAAGATGTTCTATCGGGTTGAGATCTGGTGACTGTGGGGGCCATTCTAGTACAGTGAACTCATTGTCATGTTCAAGAAACCAATTTGAAATGATTCGAGCTTTGTGACATGGTGCATTATCCTGCTGGAAGTAGCCATTAGAGGATGGGTACATGGTGGTCATAAAGGGATGGACATGGTCAGAAACAATGCTCAGGTAGGCCGTGGCATTTAAACGATGCCCAATTGGCACTAAGGGGCCTAAAGTGTGCCAAGAAAACATCCCCCACACCATTACACCACCACCACCAGCCTGCACAGTGGTAACAAGGCATGATGGATCCATGTTCTCATTCTGTTTACGCCAAATTCTGACTCTACCATTTGAATGTCTCAACAGAAATCGAGACTCATCAGACCAGGCAACATTTTTCCAGTCTTCAACTGTCCAATTTTGGTGAGCTCGTGCAAATTGTAGCCTCTTTTTCCTATTTGTAGTGGAGATGAGTGGTACCCGGTGGGGTCTTCTGCTGTTGTAGCCCATCTGCCTCAAGGTTGTGCGTGTTGTGGCTTCACAAATGCTTTGCTGCATACCTCGGTTGTAACGAGTGGTTATTTCAGTCAAAGTTGCTCTTCTATCAGCTTGAATCAGTCGGCCCATTCTCCTCTGACCTCTAGCATCAACAAGGCATTTTCGCCCACAGGACTGCCGCATACTGGATGTTTTTCCCTTTTCACACCATTCTTTGTAAACCCTAGAAATGGTTGTGCGTGAAAATCCCAGTAACTGAGCAGATTGTGAAATACTCAGACCGGCCCGTCTGGCACCAACAACCATGCCACGCTCAAAATTGCTTAAATCACCTTTCTTTCCCATTCTGACATTCAGTTTGGAGTTCAGGAGATTGTCTTGACCAGGACCACACCCCTAAATGCATTGAAGCAACTGCCATGTGATTGGTTGATTAGATAATTGCATTAATGAGAAATTGAACAGGTGTTCCTAATAATCCTTTAGGTGAGTGTATATACCACAGACAATTAATATATAAATATGTGACTTTATCAGCAATCATATTAAAGATAGTATCAGAGGTGGTAGTAACGGCTACATTTACTTCATTACATTTATTGAGTAACATTTTGGAAAATAGTACTTTAAGTAAAATTAAAAGTGTGTACTAATACTGTTACTTGAGTAAATTTCTAATAGAAAATCTGTACTTTTACTTCGTTACATTGCGTGACGTTCCTTCATTTTAAAAGAGTACATTCCTCGAGATCATAAAAAATACATTTCATGAAGTGTTTAATTTTGCCGTGTTTGAATGTAAGCAATCTGCCAAGTTGTAAATCCGAAGGTGAACGAATAACAAAGTTATTAGCTTATAAAAAAGGTAATCGACTCTGAATCACGCGAACAAGCCATGACCTGTCCGAATCTTTAACCACAATGTACCTACGTCACTAGAAAAATCCCCGCCTACTGACTGCGAAAACTTAACTCTCTCCTCCCCAAACACTGTACTAGCTCGTTCGTGACGTGTGCATCATGTCTAAGAGAAGCTGTGTTCTATGTAGTGAAACTAAGTCAGTCTTATTTTCACTACCAAAGGAAGAACTTCTGAGGAAAAAATGGTTACTATTTATTTTTCAAACGACACCAAAGGAGTATAAACCGAACGTTTTACTTTGCGCGCGTCATTTTACCGAAGATTGCTTCATCAATCTTGGCGCCTTTACTGCAGGATACATTAAACGTCTTTCCTTAAAAGATGTTGCAATACCAACTTTATTTGGACCTGTAAGCTCCACCGAATCACAACCTGTAAGTGTGACTCTTTATTTTTGTCTTTACTTAAAATTAAATTTGTGTGACGTTATCTCATGTCTGTGTTTAGCTAACGTTACCGTTATTTTTGGGGTTGTTACTGTTTGTTTACCTAACGTTAGCTATAAACTCGTTGCGCTAATGTAAGTGTTCAACCATATTAACTCGCAAAGTCTTTATTTCAAGAACTGCGTGGTGTACTATAGTTATAATAACATCTGAAGATACGAACACCGTACACTGTATGCCGTGATAACTAACTGTTACAAGAGAAGTGTCTAAAACAGTCCTTTTTCTTACTGGCATCTGTATAAGGATTAAAGAATGATTCGTCAGACTCGGGCTCGAACTGGTAAGGTAAAATCGACGCCATCTCTCTCTATACACTGTTAATATCCAACCACCTGCAAACCGTAATACAGCAGTAATGATAGGCGGTCCATTTGCGACACATGCTGAACGCGTTTGACCAATCACAGCAGACTAGACCATTTGACCAATCACAGCAGACTAGACCATCTGACCAATCACAGCAGACTACACTATCTGACCAATCAGATCAGACTACGCTGGCGGAAAGGCGGAGATTACACAGATGAATCGCGGAACGAATCATTTGAGAGTCAGTCAAGAAGTAAGGTAATAAAAACTGCTTATTTTACGAAATAATAGTATTTTTACATCATGTATGTACATAAACTTGTTGTCGGACACTCCATAAACCAAAATAAGCCCTTAAAAATATTGAGGAATGTACTCAAGGGAAAAATAAGTTGATTTTAAATTTCATGGCATCAACCATCTCAAAAAAGTTGGGACAAGGCCATGTTTACCACTGTGTGGCATCCCCTCTTCTTTTTATAACAGTCTGCAAACGTCTGGGGACTGAGGAGACAAGTTGCTCAAGTTTAGGAATAGGAATGTTGTCCCATTCTTGTCTAATACAGGCTTCTAGTTGCTCGACTGTCTTAGGTCTTCTTTGCGCATCTTCCTCTTTATGATGCGCCAAATGTTTTCTATGGGTGAAAGATCTGGACTGCAGGCTGGCCATTTCAGTACCCGGATCCTTCTTCTACGCAGCCATGATGTTGTAATTGATGCAGTATGTGGTCTGGCATTGTCATGTTGGAAAATGCAAGGTCTTCCCTGAAAGAGACGACGTCTGGATGGGAGCATATGTTGTTCTAGAACTTGGATATACCTTTCAGCATTGATGGTGCCTTTCCAGATGTGTAAGCTGCCCATGCCACACGCACTCATGCAACCCCATACCATCAGAGATGCAGGCTTCTGAACTGAGCGCTGATAACAACTTGGGTTGTCCTTGTCCTCTTTAGTCCGGATGACATGGCGTCCCAGTTTTCCAAAAAGAACTTCAAATTTTGATTCGTCTGACCACAGAACAGTTTTCCACTTTGCCACAGTCCATTTTAAATGAGCCTTGGCCCAGAGAAAACGCCTGCGCTTCTGGATCATGTTTAGATATGGCTTCTTTTTTGACCTATAGAGTTTTAGCCGGCAACGGCGAATGGCACGGTGGATTGTGTTCACCGACAATGTTTTCTGGAAGTATTCCTGAGCCCATGTTGTGATTTCCATTACAGTAGCATTCCTGTATGTGATGCAGTGCCGTCTAAGGGCCCGAAGATCACGGGCATCCAGTATGGTTTTCCGGCCTTGACCCTTACGCACAGAGATTGTTCCAGATTCTCTGAATCTTTGGATGATATTATGCACTGTAGATGATGATAACTTCAAACTCTTTGCAATTTTTCTCTGAGAAACTCCTTTCTGATATTGCTCCACTATTTTTCGCCGCAGCATTGGGGGAATTGGTGATCCTCTGCCCATCTTGACTTCTGAGAGACACTGCCACTCTGAGAGGCTCTTTTTATACCCAATCATGTTGCCAATTGACCTAATAAGTTGCAAATTGTCCTCCAGCTGTTCCTTATATGTACATTTAACTTTTCCGGCCTCTTATTGCTACCTGTCCCAACTTTTTTGGAATGTGTAGCTCTCATGAAATCCAAAATGAGCCAATATTTGGCATGACATTTCAAAATGTCTACTTTCAACATTTGATATGTTATCTATATTCTATTGTGAATAAAATATAAGTTTATGAGATTCGTAAATTATTGCATTCCTTTTTATTCTCTTCTCAGTGCCATTTGGAAGGTGATTCATTGCTATATATATTACATACTGATAATCAAGTAAGTAATAACTCTGTATTCATTACTTTGTATATGTAAAATGAAGTATACTGGTAGTAGAATTATATATTATATACATCTTATACTACATATTGTGTATTACCTACAATATGCTATATATCACTAAGCTATGACTATAGTATGTTGAATGGGATGTATATATATATAAAATGATGACAGTTTTTCATACAAATTTAAACTATACTATTGGCGGATACTGATAGCAAGCTATATAATATATAATATAATATATACACTCACCTAAAGGATTATTAGGAACACCTGTTCAATTTCTCATTAATGCAATTATCTAATCAACCAATCACATGGCAGTTGCTTCAATGCATTTAGGGGTGTGGTCCTGGTCAAGACAATCTCCTGAACTCCAAACTGAATGTCAGAATGGGAAAGAAAGGTGATTTAAGCAATTTTGAGCGTGGCATGGTTGTTGGTGCCAGACGGGCCGGTCTGAGTATTTCACAATCTGCTCAGTTACTGGGATTTTCACGCACAACCATTTCTAGGGTTTACAAAGAATGGTGTGAAAAGGGAAAAACATCCAGTATGCGGCAGTCCTGTGGGCGAAAATGCCTTGTTGATGCTAGAGGTCAGAGGAGAATGGGCCGACTGATTCAAGCTGATAGAAGAGCAACTTTGACTGAAATAACCACTCGTTACAACCGAGGTATGCAGCAAAGCATTTGTGAAGCCACAACACGCACAACCTTGAGGCAGATGGGCTACAACAGCAGAAGACCCCACCGGGTACCACTCATCTCCACTACAAATAGGAAAAAGAGGCTACAATTTGCACGAGCTCACCAAAATTGGACAGTTGAAGACTGGAAAAATGTTGCCTGGTCTGATGAGTCTCGATTTCTGTTGAGACATTCAAATGGTAGAGTCAGAATTTGGCGTAAACAGAATGAGAACATGGATCCATCATGCCTTGTTACCACTGTGCAGGCTGGTGGTGGTGGTGTAATGGTGTGGGGGATGTTTTCTTGGCACACTTTAGGCCCCTTAGTGCCAATTGGGCATCGTTTAAATGCCACGGCCTACCTGAGCATTGTTTCTGACCATGTCCATCCCTTTATGACCACCATGTACCCATCCTCTAATGGCTACTTCCAGCAGGATAATGCACCATGTCACAAAGCTCGAATCATTTCAAATTGGTTTCTTGAACATGACAATGAGTTCACTGTACTAGAATGGCCCCCACAGTCACCAGATCTCAACCCGATAGAACATCTTTGGGATGTGGTGGAACGGGAGCTTCGTGCCCTGGATGTGCATCCCACAAATCTCCATCAACTGCAAGATGCTATCCTATCAATATGGGCCAACATTTCTAAAGAATGCTTTCAGCACCTTGTTGAATCAATGCCACGTAGAATTAAGGCAGTTCTGAAGGCGAAAGGGGGTCAAACACCGTATTAGTATGGTGTTCCTAATAATCCTTTAGGTGAGTGTATATACTATATACACACACACATTTTATATATAACAAATATGTACATAAATAAGAATTTAAGTTTAAATATAATTTATATTATATATAAATATACATTTGTATTATTACTATAATTATTATTATAGATGTATTTATGTATACATATAAATATAAACTCCCCCGACACACATACAGGTGCTGGTCATATAATTAGAATATCATCAAAAAGTTGATTTATTTCACTAATTCCATTCAAAAAGTGAAACTTGTATATTATATTCATTCATTACACACAGACTGATATATTTCAAATGTTTATTTCTTTTAATTTTGATGATTATAACTGACAACTAATGAAAATCCCAAATTCAGTATCTCGGAAAATTAGAATATTACTTAAGACCAATACAAAGAAAGGATTTTTAGAAATCTTGGCCAACTGAAAAGTATGAACATGAAAAGTATGAGCATGTACAGCACTCAATACTTAGTTGGGGCTCCTTTTGCCTGAATTACTGCAGCAATGCGGCGTGGCATGGAGTCGATCAGTCTGTGGCACTGCTCAGGTGTTATGAGAGGACCTAATATCACTATTATTATTTTTAAGAACTTTAAATCATCTGTATTATATAATAGACATAACTTTTATAGGAACTACCTCAAATCCATACAGTATACAGTGGCTTGCAAAAGTATTCATCCCCCTTCATTTTATTCACATTTTGTTATGCTGCTGCCTTATCTTAAACTACTTTAAATGATTATTTTTTTACATTAATCTACACTCCATGCACAATAATGACAAAACAAAAAACTGATTTTTGACAGCTTTGCAAATTTATTAAAAATAAAAAACAAAAATAAGTACATTGCATAAGTATTCATACCCTCAACTCAGAAAATGGTTATAGCGCCTTTACAGACTCAAATCTTTTTGGGTATGATGTGAAAAGCTTTACACATCTGCATTTGGCAATTTTCTGTCATTCTTCTCCTCAGATCCTTTCAAACTCTGTCAGGTTGGATGGAGATCATCAGTAGACAGACATTTTCAGGTTTCTACAGAGATGTTCAGTTGGGTTCAAGCACTAGCTGGGCCACTCAAGGACATAGACAGAGTTGTCCATAAGCCACTCTTGCATTGTTTTAGTTGTGTGCTTAGGATCATTGTCATGTTGGAGAATGAACCTTCTGCCCTGTCCGAGGTTCTGAATGTTCTGGGCTAGGTTTTCATGATCATTATCTCCGTATTTTGTGTACAGTCCCTGAAGCTGAAAAACACCCCCACATCATGATGCTGTTTCCACTACACTTTACTGTTAAGACGGTATTGTACAGGTGTTGAGCAGTGCTTGTTTTTCTCCAGACATGATGCATGAATCTGAGATTCATCAGACCAGAATATCTTGTTTCTGACAGTTTGAAAGATTCGTTGAAGTACGTTTTTGCATATTTCAAGTTTCCATGTGTCTTCACTGAGCAAAGGCTTGAGTCTGGCCACTAAGCCATAAAGCCCAGATTGGTGGAGTGTTGCAGTGATGTTTGTCCTTCTGTAAGTTTCTCCCATCTCCATATATGATCATGGAGCTCAACCAGAGTAATCATCAGCTTCTTGGTCACCGCTCTAACCAAGACCCTTCTCCATCGATGGCTCAGTTTGGACAGGAGGTCAGCTCAAGTAAGAGATCTGGTGGTTCCAAACCTCTTTCATTGAGGATAAATGGAGGCTACATGCTTCTGTGAACCTTCAATACAGCAGATTTTTTTCCAGAAGTCTTCCCCAGATCTGTGTCTTGATACAATCCTGTCTCAAAGCTCTACTGGCAGTTCTTTTGACCTCATGTCTTGGTTTTTACTTTGATATGCATTTTCAGCTGTTGCACCCTTTATAGAGAGGTATGTGCCGCTCCAAATCATACTTATTCAATTGAATTTGGCACAGGTTAACTCCACTCGAAGTGTATAAACATCAACAAGCAAAACTAATGCTTCTGAGCTAAATTTCAAGTGTCCCAGAAAAGGGTATGAATACTTATGCAATGTACTTATTTTTGTTTTTTATTTTTAATAAATTTGCAAAGCTGTCAAAAATCAGTTTTTTGTTTTGTCATTATTGTGCATGGAGTGTAGATTCATGTAAAAAATAATCATTTAAAGTAGTTTAAGATAAGGCAGCAGCATAACAAAATGTGAATAAAATGAAGGGGGATGAATACTTTTGCAAGCCACTGTATATTGAATGATGTTAAATTTCTAGGCATGTAAACATGTAATAATTACTATGACAAAGCACTGACAAATAAGCTTGGTGTAACATAAAAGTCTTTAATCACAGAAACTAAAGTACATAAATATAAAACAAAACTGTGGCTTTACCACACTCAGTAATTTGATAATGCAGAGTCACTGTAATAAACATTTGATAAACTTGTTGATTGCACTTAAACACTGTCTGTTAACTTACTTGACAAGCTTTAAATAAATAAGTAAAAATATAAACTATTAATATACGTATTATCTTATTGTCTTTTATTATTGTGCAAGTGCTCCATGACGTTAGTAGTCTTGCCCCTTGAGGTAGCATTAATGTTAGCACACACAATACCTGACACTGCGCAGCATCATCCACACAGAACAGCCAAAATAGTCCCACACAACTGACGTGCTGTTGCTCTTTTACACTAAAGTTTCCACAGTGCCACATTCTGTCGAACCTGAGGCAATTGTACAACAGGTCAATGTACAAATGCATTATTTTAAATGCGGACGAATAGAGACAGGCACAGTCGCAGCGCGCATGTGGAGCAACACGCTTTTCAGCCGCGGCTCATGGTTCAAATACAGATGCGTGGCAAGCATGCTGAAATAGAGAGCAACACAGTCGCGATGTGAATGAGGTGCAACGCGCTATCTTCGCTCCCAGGCAGTCACCACGAGAGAGCAAGCTTCTGTCCCAAGCACTTTGGGGAAAAGGAGAAAGCCGCATGCTGCGCATTCTCCATACATTATAATGCTTTTGAGATGTTATTGGTCAGCTCCAAGCAGGGTCGCATCAAACTGTACACGTTGTCACATCGCGAATTGAAACCGGGAATCGATAAGAATCGTAATCGATAAGCAGAATCGGAATCGAAATCTATAAAATTCAAACGATAACCAACCCTAGGAGCAACCATAAACCCCATCGTTACCAGAGTATGCTGTACAATCATGTGGGATCAATAAAGGTAATTTAATAAGACAGAATTGATAGACATAACTGACATGCACAAACATTGAACATCTTTCTATTTTTATTCTAGCACAAACTTGATTGCAAGCTAAATTAAAGTACAAATAAACCAACTGTGTGAAATACCTTAAAGATCACCACAAGAAGCTCCACTTTCTAGTGCACATTTTTTATACTGTTAAAATGTAAAAAGCTGATGAAATTGGACATTTTCTAAACCTGATATAGAGACACAGGTGGCTTTGGACTAATTAGTTCACAAGACCAAGCTGTTTGCTTGTTAGCTGGTATTAGGAGTTAAGAATTGTGCAGAGGCGAGAACCTGACTGATAATCTGTGGCACACATGGGCTGCGTCCGAAATACCATACTGTGACAGTACGTACTGAATTTGAATAAGTACGTACCTATCGGCCGTCAAAACAGTACGTTCTATATAGTATGAGTGGCGTGTAGTATGAATACAGTTCAGTCATACTGCGTCCGCCATGTTTTATGGTCATGTGACCCGTATGCTCTTTGACCTATGACGTATTAACAACAACCAAGGTGCTTGGTGTAAAAGAAAATCTTCAGAGTAAGACCATGAGCAATGATCTGCCTTTAACATTAAAGTGCCTTTGACAGAGTTTGAAAATGCAAACCTACAATGCAAACCTACAAAAGACAAAAAGACAAAACGCTATAGTTATCAAAGAAAAGAAAACTTTAAATTAGAAGTC